>NW_022602759.1:0-22146 GCF_008692095.1 Etheostoma spectabile | reverse complement strand
TTGCTCACTTTCAGCAGAGGAGGACATAGAAGGTGAAAATCACCAAAACGACAAAAAACATTTCCACTTCACTTATTGTCATAGGTCTATTCCGTATGATTATGACTATGAAAAATTATATAACATTACGGTATATCCGCTGATTTCCATAAAGGTTTGATCCTTTATGTGGATAATGGTTTAAATTTATGTAGACATCTTTCATACTATTAACTGTTTAATTCACAGGCTACTTAACTACTATTAAACATAAGGGCGTGACATGAATAAAAATCCACTATTTGTCTTAATTCTGTACATATTTCATTTACTGTATTTACTATTGATTATTTAATCATGCGAGGCACAGTGGATCCGTACGCTCTGTCACTTGCCGTGGACACACTGGCCTCACTTCCCTGTCCTCCTTGTAACTTGGGTCTCCCTTGCTCTGGAAACAGTTTTACTCAGTCAGTGGGTTCAAACTGCTTATCGTGCGTAATTTGGACTGACACGGATATGCATGATGTTTACTTAACTGCGGCGCCGCCACGCTTCTTTTGGTTTCCACTTCGACATTAGACCATTTTTAAATTTCTACCACAGCTCAGTGCATTCCCTGCCTGGTCACCATTTGCCACTCTTTAATTGCTTATCCGAGATGACAGGCCTCCAAACAGAACATTTTTCCTTGCCTCAACCTCTGCGATCAGCACTTCAATCTAATAGTTGGAGAGGTTTGTTTTGCAGGATTACCCATTGTGATTGGACAAAGAATGATGTGAGGGGCGTGTTTATAGTAATTTCCATATTGACTTATGGGAGGAGGCAAGGCAGGGCCAGCGGCTCGTCATGTACGCTCAATTTCACATTGATTGTGATTTATGAAGGAAAAGTGCGCGCAGGATGTGCCGTACGCCCGGTTTCATACATGTGAATAGTTCTGTGTTGGCTTTCGAACCTATGTTATATGTTGGAACATACAGTATATAAAGGCCATAGCGTATTATAAGTATAATAATCTCTTTAATAACAAGGAAAGATGCCCAAATCTCCATTATTTTAATAGGTTGCAATGGTTTGAACCCATTCTATTGTAGATATACCATCTTTGTAGACTTTTACAATACATTTTGATGGCAAAAAAGAAATTTGTATGACAGCAGTGAGTAATATTGTAGTAACCATGATATACCATTATATGTAAGTAGCATCAGTAGCATAAAGGATCAGCAATGCTTTTCCTACTGATGGGGCCTTTTAATACTAAAATGATTTCTGAGTATATACATACACACACACACACACACACACACACACATATATATATATATATATATATATATATATATATATATGCCATGAACTACTACAAAGAACTGCTACAACTACTAATTTTTTCTATTTTTGTTATTTCCACTCTTCATTCTAACCCCAACCGGCCCGTCAGACACCGCCTACCAAGAGCCTGGGTCTGACCGAGGTTTCTGCCTAAAAGGAAGTTTTTCCTCGCCACTGTCGCACTGTTGCTTGCTCTGGAGGAGACTACTAGAACTGTTGGGTCCTTGTAAATTCTGGAGAGTGGTCTATCTGTAAAGTGTCTTGAGATAACTCTTGTTATGAGTTGATACTATAAATAAAATTGAATTGAATTGAATTGAATATATATATATAGATATATAGATATAGATATATATACATACTGTACATGGGTCAGCAACCTTAGGCACATGTGCCACCATTGGCCAGATGGTGGCTCAATGTTTTACTCTGCATGTAAAATGAGCTCTTTCATAGCCATTGGTAGGAGCACAGCCTGTTAATTACAGTAGTTTGATTGATTTTTCCCTATTCCCGTTCGGCGAAGACCTGCCCTACTCTGCCTCTGATTGGTTAATACTTGATGCCTTCTTCACAGAATGGACGCAAAGGCAAAAAATAACACTGCCTGGTCGAGCTCGGTAGATGATGGCAGGCGTAATGCTTAGATGGCATAGTAATTAACAAGAACGTTTTAAAGTTATCAATGTGAGCATATCAGCATGCTTATATAAACTTTACTGCCAAAATCCAGCCTTTGCAGCTGTCGCCTTGGTACTGCTGCACTCCCTGCTACACTCTGCAGTGTCCTGCTGAACCTTGCTGCATCCTACGTCCACCTATGCTCTGCTATGCCACGCTACACCCTGAAACACCCTGCAGTGCCCTGCTATGACATGAAATACAACAACTACCATTTGTAGTCACTGTTCCATTATCTTTATTGTGACTAATATTGCCACTGTCATCACACCTCCAAAAAAAGGAATTTTTCCTCACCACTGTTGCACTAGTTGCTTGTTCTTGGGGGAATTACTAGAATCGGTGGGGCCTTGTAAATTATAGAATTAATTAATGAATTAAATATCTGTAAAGTGTCTCATAACAAACACTCATAACTTTTGTTATGATTTGATACTATAAATAAAATTTAATTGAATTACTAAGCCACTAGCATGGATGTAGACTTGTTAATGTGACCATTTGATGTGATACTGACTGGAGATGGCAATCATGATGTGGTACACAACATTCTGTCTAACTTCTGGCTCCGTGCTGTGTTACCATGCTTATGTGAAGTGACAGACTGCATGAATAAAGGACCCTGCTGGTGAAATACTGTAAAGAGGCTGACTTTGATTTTTTCCTCTCAGTGTAGATTACTATGCAGCAAATTTGAATTATGACGTTCAAATTGCACTTAGTATTGAGCAGTTTTTGAATTCCATAGCTGGGCAGAATAAGATGTGAATACTAGGAGGTTACGCTGAAAAGTCATTATAAGGATGAATGTCTAACAACCAGTAAATTCCCTATGACTTTACTGATAATATTCCACTATAAATCAAAAAGAAAAAGTGTGGTAGAGTTGGGATTATCACAATTCACGGTATCTGCAGCCTGCAGCAAAGAGGGACATTTTACTTCACTTTGTTCAGCTCTTACTTTTTTATTTCTCTACATCCCTGTTTCCATAATTTCTGTTTTTTTTTAAATCCTCATTTGTCTTCCATGCCGTTTTCATTCCCTCTCCGCCTTTTCTTCATTTGAATGTCAGGAACACAAATTAAATGGCACATTTTGATCGGCAAACAATGTTCATGTATTTGACCAGGCTTGTCGTTGACAACTACCCCTGGATTCTAAATTGCCGGGTTTTTTTCTAAAGAGGACATGCATGACCTGGTTATGTTACTGCACGAGAACTGAGGGCCATCCATGCTGCCTCCGTGGCTATTTTAGGGAGAGGTTGCTGGGAAAGCCGAGTTGGCAGATATCTCCAGACTTTATAAATGAGCCATGCAGAGGGACGCAGGGGATGAAAGGGCAGAAGATACTCTCCGTGAATTGGTTGAGTAGAGGAGCCGAGGAAAGGAGAGGAGCTGTGATCAAGAAAGTTAGGGGGATAATACAGTAGCCCCTGTAGTAGTATGCAGTAGCCCCTGACTTTTTGTGGACAGCTTGTTAAGGTTAGCCTTTGTAGGTTGACATATGACTTTCTGTGGGAAAAAAGTTGTGGGAAAGTAATTTGGCGGTCTGGAGAGCAACAAATTAGCTTGTTTTCATGAGGTTTGGTGTTCTTTTTATAGTCCATGGCAGGCAATGGTTTGGCATTAAGACACTAATGAGTAAAAAATTACTTAATCAGTAACAAGTCGTGTAGCACTCTTTTACTTCAACATTTTGCCGTCTTTCCGCAAGTTGGTTGGGAGGGTTGACATCAATTAATGCCATATTGGAGACCCTATTACAGGATGGATGGGTGCATGGGCTTCACCTAAAAGAGGAGGAATACTCCATCTAGTTATTACAAAACCAGTTGCCCTTTGGGGAGTATTTGAGTGATTGACACATTATGGTCTTGAAATTTGGACGTTAAAGTACCTCAAGACATCTAAGTCAAAGCAGGGCTAAATGTCGTTGAAATGGGAGTAGATGTCAATGATGTCTTCATTACATATATTAATCATTCCTAACATTATGAAAAAACAGTATCCCAAATGAGCTGTTTGCATATAAAACTATTAAATGTCTACTGATTATCTCAGTGAAGAGATTTGTATCTCTTCCCCCAAGCTTTCAAGAGTATACAGGTGTACAGCATTACAGTACAGCAGCAGACAAAAAGGCTCTGCAGAGAGAAATAAATACGGCACAAAAAATCATTGGCTGTCCTATCCGTTCCCTGGAAGATATTGCTAACAATCGCTACCTCAGCAGAGCCTCAACCATCACCCGACCCAGGATACCGTCTTAACTTACTGCCCTCTGGGAAGCGCTACAGATCACTCAAAACCCAGACTCAAACTCAGCTTTTCCCCAAAAGCTATGAGCACTCTCAACACACTAAAACTTACAAGTGATATCTATTACACTATTATATATTATATATATATATATCGATATATATATAGTATATATAGGGGCTATGGGAAACATCACTTTAACTGAAGGGTAGTCTATGTCCACAAAATTCCGCCGGAGGTCTTTCATTTCAGCCGGACGTCTGTTACATTCTGCTTTCTTCAAACTCCAGTGGATTCATGAGGATTCTGATTAACTGCTCCTCAGATCTCTGCAGGGTAAATCCAGACAGCTAGCTAGACTATCTGTCCAATCTAAAACAATCTTTGAACATACACATGTTCCATCAAAACAAGTTCCATCCCGTGGCTCCTTCCAGAGACAAGTAAGAACAGTTGAGCTTTACAAGAAGTGAAGGTATTTACGGGAAGTATTTTTGCAGTTAAATACATCTTAAACAGTTTAGCTAGGCCATCATCACAACCTAAAATTCTCTGAGAATTTAGGAAACTCCATTGGGGAAGACATAAATCAGTAAATGGGGACAAATGACCAATAGTAAGCAAGGTTTCAGTTACAAAGAAAAAATTCAACTCATGAGATATGATGACGTCATTTAGGATAAATGTTTTCTTGGCTCCCGTGGCGGCTAGAACTCAGTGGTTGAACAGTTGCCTACCAATCGGAAGGTTGGAGGTTTGATCCCTGGCCCTGCAATCCCATGTTGAAATGTCCTTGGGCAAGACACCAAACCCCGAGTTGCTCCCAGTGCTGCTCCATCGGAGTGTAAATGTGTGTGAGTGTTTATCTGATGAGCAGGTGGCACCTTGTACGACAGTCTCGGCCACAGTGTATGAATGTGTGTGAATGGTGAATGGTTCCTATTAGGGATGAGCAAGTACAGCATTATCTGTATCTGTATCTGTTTACCACATGAATTATCTGTATCCGTTATCCGTACTCGGACTGGGCGGGGCCTAAACCGGAAGTGGTCAGATTTAACCAGGAAGTGGGTCGGGTTCTCTTGAAATGTGCGGGGCTTTAACCGGTATGTTATTTAAGCATGCAATTGGTATGAGTTGATCAAAAAATGTTATATTTATTGCTGATTTGAAAACTATTTACATGACAGCATCAAGCTTCAGATCAATGGTGTTGTCATGGTAACAAACAAACTATATACAGAACGTTTTGCAACAATGAATACAACACATGCGGTTGCAATTATGAAGTAAAATGTAATGAATAAGAGTTTTCATACTCAATATAACTTCCTTTTTTGAACTTTTTATTTTTTATGATCAGTGTGATTTTTTTTTGTTTTTGGTTCTTTTTTATTTTTTTTATTTCTTTTATTTCCTCCGATGGCAGAGACGCAACGGGAGTTGCATTTAAACCAAGCAGCATGTCTGAAACCCACGTTCACCAGAAATCTACTGGTTACTATGTAAGGACTACAAACCCCACGTTCACCAGAAATCTACTGGTTACTATGTAAGGACTACAAACCCCACGTTCACCAGAAATCTACTGGTTACTATGTAAGGACTACAAACCCCACGTTCACCAGAAATCTACTGGTTACTATGTAAGGACTACAAACCGAAGTTAAAATCAAACCTGAAGCTGAAGAAACCCTAAACGTTAACGGAACAGATCCGCAGACCCGATTGACTGCCTGAGCGGGAGAGAGAGAGAGAGAGAGAGAGAGAGAGAGAAAGAGAGAGAGAGAGAGAGCATGTTTGTAGGCGGGGGTGTACAAGTATTACTCGTATAATACTTGTACTCGGCAAAAGTGCTTTATCCGTACCAGATACTCGTTTCAGCCGGATACTCGAATCACCCCTAGTTCCTATACTATGTAAAAGCGCTTTGAGTAGTTGTTAAGACTAGAAACACACTTTATAAGAACAGTCCATTACATTTACAAAATGGGTATTAATAAGAGCAAATTTAACAGATGAAGTTTAAGTTGATCTAGTGGAGACATTTCCATCAAAATAAAGTGAACGGAGACACGCCAAATCCACAACAGTCTTGGCAGAGATGGGACGAGGAGCAAAATGAACAGAAATCTGAGTTACTGGGAATTCGGGAGCAGGAGAAGATTTTGGTAGTTAGCGCTTCCATCTGTGTAATGCCTGGGCAGAGAGCCAGTGGGCTGCATATAGGTGACTGTGGGAATGGTGGAGCTGTGATCAAGAAAGTTAGTGGTCCCTCTGCGCTGTCTGTTGTTTCATAATAAGCAGAGCAGGATGGTTCAGAGTAGCCCCTGACTTAGCTTGTTAAGGTTAGCGTTTGCAGGTTAACATATGACGGTGCCATTGGAATTACCGGAATGTGTAAGGAAATTGAGACGGCTTCCTTGATGCACATAACAATACATACACAATACACAGTACACCTTAGCTGGCATACGGAGGGACGGCGACATTAAGTCGCAGAGTTTTTTGGCAGAGTACAATAAGGCCATACTCCAGAGTGGTACAATAAAAATCCACTGGTAGAAATAAAAATCCACAGTCCACAGTATCCATAACATAGGGGTGGCAGTAGCTCAGTCCGTAGGGAGTTGGGTTGGGAACCGGAGGGTCACTCGTTCAAGTCCCCGTATGGACCAAAAGTACCTAGTGTGGATTGGTGGCTGGAGAGATGCCACTTTACCTGGGCACTGCCAGGTGCTGTTGAGCAAGGCACTGTACCCCCCCCACCTGCTCTGTGTGAGTGTGTGAACTAACCAAGTGTGGACACAGAGTGTAAATTGTAATTTCCCCATACGGGATCAATAAACAAAATAAAATAAAATTAATATTGGGCAACACCGAGACTCACAGCCAAGTTAAAAACCTCGATAGCCAATGGCCCAAACACATAAACTCAGCGTAAAACAGTGAGGAAGGACAAAAGTTTCAATGTCTTTTGTATTTTTGTCTTTTGCAATGAAGTTGCAAGTGAAAACTGCAAAAAAAAGTTGTGATTTTTTCTTTTAATACGAAAAAGGAAAGGGGGAGAATAAATACTTGGGCTTAGTTTGCAATGTATTGAGCAATCAAATTTGAACATAGAGTATATGTCAGTGGCCTGTTGATCTTTACGTTGTTAGTTAATTTCTTATCCTGGGCTGGGACACATTCATACAGTTTGATAAAGGACTTATTGGACTTTAACTTATCATTGCACTTACAATAATGAGCGTAGCTGTCCTCAATTTGGGTCATCCTGTAAGTCTCATCTCCGTTTTTTTCTGCATCCACCATGTGTGTTTGTGTGTGTGTATGTGTGTGTGTGTGTGTGTGCGTCAGACGCGGGGGGGAACTGAGTAGCAGCCCCCCCCCACTGCAGAGAGCCGACAGGGTTGAAACGGCAGCCGTTTCAGCAACTTTAGAGTGAAAAAGCGTACACTGATTTTGTGGTGATTCACGGTGATTGGTAGAATTCACCTGAATTGTTGCAACTGTCACATCGCAAAATCCTGGAGGGACTGTTTAAGGCCCCTGGAGGTCCTAGACACTTTTTTCTGGGTGGTGATTAAGCCTTGTATTTCAGCATATATTTACAGTGGTGCTCAAAAGTTTACATACACATGCTTAAGTTGACTAAAAAGAGGAATAAAAAAATCATGTTTTGGAAATTTATTTTAATACCTAAATTAAAAAATGAGGTAAAATCCAACCTTTAAGGACACCAATTTTCTTTGTGAATGAATAACGTATTGTAAATAAATAAATGTTCTTATTTAAAATACAGGGGTCATAAGTATACATACCCCTATGTTAAATTCCATAGAGGCAGGCAGATTTTTATTATTAAAGGCCAGTTATTTCCTGGATTCAGGATATTATGCATCCTGATAAAGTTCCCTTGGCCTTTAGAATTAAAATAGCCCCACATCATCACATACTCTTCACCATGCTTAGAGATAGGCATGGTTTTATTTCAGTTAGACTAATACCTGGTTTGATTTGCATTGAGAGATGATTTTATAGAAAGTATCCCATGCCTATCTCTAAGCATGGTGAAGAGTATGTGAGGATGTGGGGCTATTTTAATTCTAAAGGCCAAGGGAACTTTATCAGGATGCATAATATCCTGAATCCAGGAAATAACTGGCCTTTAATAATAAAAATCTGCCTGCCTCTATGGGAATTTAACATAGGGGTATGTATACTTATGACCCCTGTATTTTAAATAAGAACATTTATTTATTTACAATACGTTATTCATTCACAAAGAAAATTGGTGTCCTTAAAGGTTGGATTTTACCTCATTTTTTAATTTAGGTATTAAAATAAATTTCCAAAACATGATTTTTTTATTCCTCTTTTTAGTCAACTTAAGCATGTGTATGTAAACTTTTGAGCACCACTGTACATTAAAATAGACATTAAAAAACTTAGCATCCAAATTTAGCTTAACATACATGCTTACTGGATCTTGGTTGTCTCATGTTGTGTCATGAATCATTAGCATCATCATGTCATAAATTTGTCTTAGGTCCCTGGATAGTTTTATGTTCTTGGATTAAAAGAAGGGTACGTTCACAAAGATGTATCCCATTGTCATTTACTTTAACAAAAAAAACACTTAATGATTTTTACCACTTTAATCAAATTAAACCTCAACAGTTAAAGCAGCTGTTAAAATGATTTGTGCGACCCCATACTGCCAAATTACTGAAAATATCTCTTCAGGGTTTAAAAGAATTGTTGATCAATTCCATTGACTTTATGATTACTTCACCAGGTGCTGACATTTATGGATTTTAAAAAGCTTTTATTTCCTGGCCAGGTCTATGTTTCCAAGCAGGAACTACCCATTGCTCATTCCTTCACCTCCTTCATTTTATTCAACTCAAAGAAGGGAGATGGCTCTATATATGACATTAATGGACATTTGGGCTACAGCGCTAATACATCAAGCCATAATAGTAAAGGACAAACCACTATCACCTCACAGCAAGGAGAAATAGGGACTTAGGAGCAGCCTGTCTGTGGAGATGCCTCAGTTATAACCTGCTAAGATAAAAAAATTGTACTGTACGAAGCATGCGCATAAAGCCTGCGCACTGTGTAAACAGACAGTAGAAGAAGAGACCATAATACAACAAAAACGACTAGTGCAAAGAAGCCAGAATTGTTTGTGTGGACCATTAGTGAAGTCGAACTGGCAAATACAGACAGGCTGTGGACACAGGACGTCGAAGTGGCCAAGGACGGGTGGCTATGCTATTTTATGAGCTTTGCCAGGAGATCTGGGGTGGGTCGGCCACTACACGCTTCAAGCTTAGCTAGCTAGCTATATGCTACTGTGCCATGTCGTTGTGGGCATTAGGACGGATGCACATTTATGTAGGTGTGTTGCTTCAGTACATAAATCACAACATAGTTTGGGCCTTAACTTGCCAATAGTAATGTTCTGCTCTGCTTAATTCAGGCCAAGCTGGACAGCCAGAGAGCTGCCCCCCCAGCAGCGGACAATTCCATTGGGACCCGACATCACATGTAAATGTAAATGGGCTGTTCTTATATAGCGCTTTTATTGTCTTAACGACTACTCAAAGTGCTTTTACATGGTACAGGAACCATTCACCATTCAAACACTGGGCCCTTACAAGGTGCCACCTGCTCATCAGATGCACACTCACACACATTTAGAATGAAACGTTTTCATTCAGAAGAGCACTGCTGCGAGATCATGTGGCGTGACCTTTATGTTGTATTTGCACATTTAAAAAACTGAAAATGATTGCAGTCATTTGTTTATTTTCACTCGACACCAAATTATTCACAACACTTTCAAAATGACAATAAGTAAACTATTCTGCCTAAATCAGGTTATGACCTACCGCTAACACGTGGAGTTCAGAGGAGAACAGCAGTAGAAACTGATGCCATGTTTTATGGAAAGACTTAAAATATGTCTTTTGTATTTTGTAGAAACTGTTAAGTGTAAATTTGTGAGTTTTTTTGTTAGATGTCTACTAAATAAGATCTGTGATCTGTATTCTGATTGTCAGGTGAAAACATTGTGAAGAAAATGTTAAGTCTCTGAAATATATCAAAATTAAGATCTTACATTTGGTATAGGCTGCACTTAGCTTTCACAAAGTTTTGCAAGTTAAAAAAATATTAAAAAGTCTATATATTCTTATCTAGTTTTATCTTTTAATTTACCTGCACGATGCTTATATTTGACTGAACTTGACAACAAAAAAGTGTCAGAAAGTGTAGCTACATTATGGTGTTACATTATTAAGACCAAGAGCTTTCCTATATTTAGGTAGCAAGATGAAAATTCAGTAAACTACTCACAGTCTTGGTCAGTCTTTGTTAAGGATTAAGGTACTTTTTGAGTACTCTTCTCAGTCTCTTTCCTTCCCCCTCGTTACAGTCTGCGATGTGGTTGTCGTGTTGTATTGATGGCTGCAAAGTTGTTATCACATTATATTGTTCCTGACACAGAGTCATCAGCCACAGTCTCCTTACTGTCCTCACAGAAGTTATGGAGAACAAAGCCAGCCTAAATTACATGTGGGTGGCAGGTCCTGCAAACTGATGTCAATAGGCCTTTTCTGTGCAGCATATCTGGCATTAAGGCAAGGCAAGGCAAGGCAGCTTTATTTGTGTAGCAAATTTCAGCAACAGGGCAATTCAAAGTGCTTTACACAAAATCAGTTAAACAGATAAAACACAAGTAAAAACAGTTAAAAATCATAAGCATTAAAAACCGGTAGAAAATAGAAACATAAAACACGAGAATAAAAGTTACAGTGCAGCATAAGAAATTTAAAGAAATGAGCAGTCATTTAAAGAAAGGCAGCATCAAAAAGAAAGGTCATCAGCCTTGATTTAAAAGAACTGAGAGTAGCAGCGGATCTGCAGGTTTCTGGCAGTTTATTCCAGATATGAGGAGCATAGAAACTGAAAGCTGCTTCACCCTGTTTAGTTCTGACTCTGGGGACAGAAAGTAGACCTGTCCCAGATGACCTGAGAGGTCTGGGGGGGTCATAGTGTAGTAGCAGATCAGAAATGTATTTTGGACCTAAACCGTTAAGGGATTTATAAACTAGCAAGAGTACTTTGAAATCAATTCTTTGAGACACAGGAAGCCAGTGTAAAGACTTCAGGCAACCAAAAGCACACTCGATGACCGTGTGTGCCCTACACAGACATAGCCCTTTGCGTTGGATCTAAAATGGTGTGGCATACATGGTTGTCCACAAGCCTTATTTGTTCAGCGTGGTGGCACAGGAGCATCATATTTTGGCCCTAATAGGCTCAATACCTTCTCCAGCAGGTACACAAGTATGTAGTCCGCCATTGTTGTTGCCATGAGACGTTGTCGCGGGGTAAGAGGTTGAGGGGTTTGGCTAAATATGCAGCTTTGATGTCCAAACAAAGTCATAATTTTTTTTTTCACCCCGGTACCAGGTTTCAAAAAGTGTGTCTTCAGGCAGTGCGTTTACAGGATTTGTTTTGAACAATAGGCCGAAACAGTGCGTCTCCGTGTGGATGGCCCTTTAGTCTTGAGACAGAAAACTCAGATTGGACAGATAGTCTAGCTAACTGTCTGGATTTACCCTGCAGAGATCTGGGAAGCAGTTAACCATAGTCTTCATTGTGGCCGGGTTGGTTTGGTGGTATAGCAGGCGCACATATACATTGGGGTTTATGCGTCGGCGTGGTCCAGGGTTCAAATCTGACCTATGACAAGTTTCTTGCATGTCTTCCCCCTCTCTCTCCCCAAAAATGAAAGGTGGAGAAGCCCCCCCCCCCAAAAAAAAACAAAAAAAAACATACCTATCAAAATCTTCATAAATCCACCAGAGTTTAGAGTTACACAAAAAAAAGAAAGAAAGCGACAAGGTGACAGACATCTGACGGAATTTTCTGGCAGCAACTGAGCAATCAGGGAAGTGGAACGTTGTGGATATAGACTAATTATAAAGTCATTTGAGGCAATTTATTTACATACATTACAGTTTTTAGGGTGAAGCAGCTGACACAATTAGAAATAACTATGTCTGCAGGTGGGCAAATGCCCCCTTCCTGAGGCAAAGCCCTGTAAGCCTCCCTCCCTGGTGGTCACTGAAGATACTGTAATAATAGAACAACGCTCGTACGGTATCACTTGTGCCATGTCAGCAGGGGAATCCTCCTCTCCCCACTCAATTGAGAGCTCAAACACAGCTGCTCAAGCTACTGGGTTAAATACAGGTTATGGTGCCGCCTACACACAGCAGGTCCAGCTTTGTTTCAGCAATGGTAATGACTGTAGTTATTCTGTAAGGGTTCTGCGACTGTTTTTGTAAACTACATAATGTCTCCATCTGATCGTGTGTTGCAGATGCTTTATGCCTGCGGACAGTTACCAACACTTTGACAGCTGGATGAAGAGCATGCATGTTATTAATACCTGAGGTTGCGCCTTGCAGTGGCAGATAGCACTATAGATAGATCTCTGTCCTACTTAGGGTTCATTGTCCCTTTTAATGTGCTGATGTACTGAGATTGTTTTGCACACTTTAGTAGTTTAACTCAGTTAAAATTTTGAAAGATGGATGGGGAAAATGTTTACAATCACTTGTATCCTCTGAATTTGCAGGATGACACACACAATGCCGACGGAAAGCTGACATTCAGTACTGTATATCTTTTAGACAATTCTTAGGGCAATGTCATTATTTTATTTTGTAATACCACGGATAACTGAAACCCTCGAGCTAGCAGCTGCCTCAACCCCTTGTGAATGCTGTTAGTGGCTTTAAGGTGAGTCATTTCCTTAGCTATACCTCATTAGCCAGATGTATCATCCCTAAACGTGTTTTGTCAAAGGCCATTGGCTCACTGATAGCCACAGTCAGCTTCTTTCGGTATCTTTCACCTTGCTACACATGTAAAAGTTCTTGTAGTGGTCTGGTTACTGCATAAGAATTGTATCCTTCTTATAATCCAAACTCTAGATCCTCCTTGGTTGTGTGATGCTTTACTTTTAAAAAGGAAGAAAGAAATAGGAGTACAAATAATACACAGTTATGTTGAAACTATTTTGACTGGTGCGGACTGGCTTCAACAAGGGAGAGAACGTCAGAATAAATGGCCCAGTTACAAACTTTCAAATTCTCCCTTTTGGCCTGTTAAAATGTCTGAACACTGTTAAATTAAGATGGCTTTCCTGACAAAATCAGCAACTCTGATCACCAAGCAAGATCTCATTCACTTGAAGTTTTCCAGATTTATTTTTCTGTGTGTTATACACAAAGTTACTTCAGTCATAACTGGAGCTTTATAGATCAGCTCTCCCTGCACATTTCCATCTGTCAAGGAAAAGAAGGTACCCTACGGCCTACAGACAGTAACAGAGTTAAAAGATAAAGGAAGGATCTATGCTTCTCGAGAGACCAGCTGCTCTGATGTATATTCAGGAGTACAGGAAAAAAGGTGACGGACCTATTGAAACTATGTCAAGTGGCATTCAATCATGGGGCAGTGGGGCTCTCTACCAAGGGAGAACATAGGTTTAATATCAGCTCAGAGGCCATCTCCCTTGTAAACCTCTGGAGCATTGCCCTTTCAGAGACTAACTGCTGCGTCATTGAGTTGGGATTCACACTGGAGGACAAATGAGCAAATGTTACCATTCTGCTCTGTTCAACAGATGTCCTGCTTTTACAAAAATGTGCAGTATGTTTCAAGTTTTTAAATACTATGTACAATCACTGAACCCCTTATGCAATGCACTGCTGACCAATGTCCCTCTCTTTCTATTGCTGATGAAGTAGTCTTGCATTGCCAGACCTATCTGGTAAGGTCAGGCTACACCACACATACATTTTAGGATAGAAACGAATCACACGTACATACGTTGTGAGAGTCTAAATAATATGAGCTTTAAACGCAGCGCAGGCTGGAAATTCCAAGCGGTGCACAACACCAAAGGCAGCGCTCCTTTTTCTCTACCGCCCCCCGTGAAAAACAACGGCCCAGCCAGCACCAAGTGGTTCACCTCGGATCATGTGTAGGCGACCAAAGACAACCATGTAAATGTAGAGAACTTCATGGGAGCAAAAAATGGCAAGTATGAAAGACCCTAATGTACTAAATTCATTTTACAGTTCGCACACATCTATTTCTAGTCGCAAATGCAAGTGAAGCAGTCACACCGTAGAGTCCTGCCTTTGAGGCACCTGTACTTGTTGTCAATTCAATTCAATTCAATTTTATATATAGTATCAATTCATAACAAGAGTTATCTCGAGACACTTTACAGATAGAGTAGGTCTAGACCACACTCCAGAATTTACAAGGACCCAACAGTTCTAGTAGTCTCCTCCAGAGCAAGCAACAGTGCGACAGTGGCGAGGAAAAACTTCCTTTTAGGCAGAAACCTCGGACAGACCCAGGCTCTTGGTAGGCGGTGTCTGACGACCGGTTGGGGTTAGAATGAAGAGTGGCAATAACAGAACACAAAAAATAGTAGTTTGTAGTAGTTCTTTGTAGTAGTTCATGGCATAGCAGGGCACTGTGGGCATTACAAGGCACAGCAGGACGTAGCTGGGCACTGCAGAGTGTAGCAGATGAACATGGCATCGCAGAACGTGTAGCGGGACCATGGCGACAGCTGCTACCATGATTTTGGAGCATCCCTGATCCGAGGGAACATGCTGGGAAAAAAAGAACATAAGGACTCCGGGGAATGACTCCCCAGAGCTAGGTTATTAACACGCATTTCTGGGACATGGATGCACTTAAATGAAAAGATAGAAAGATAGAGGAGAGAGGAGCTCAGTGTATCAAAGGATGTCCCCAGCTGTCTAAAACTATTACAGCAAAACCAAGAGAGTCAGCCTGGTCCTCGAGCCTGGTTCTCGAGAGGAGCCTGGTCGGGCTAGAACTCTCCCCAACCGGATCAGGCTGTATGCCAAGTCTCCCTTTAGTTTTATTTATGCTTGATTATATGATAGACAAATCTGACAACTATGACGAGAAGTAGGTGGGCCGGGTTAGGCAGACACTGCGACTCCTCACTCCCTAACTATATTCAATTCTATGCCTTAACTATAAGCCGCCACAGACACTTCTTTGCATTCATTTGATTCACAATCAAGATAGACTGGTAAGAACTGGTTTACATTTATAATCCAGACTTGAAAACAGTTAATTAAGTACTTGTTTAACAGCCTTGGACAGTGCCTTGCGAAAGTATTCAGCCCCTTGAACTTTCAACCTTTTGACACATTTCAGGCTTCAAACTTAAAGATATAACATTTTTTTTGTGCGAAGAATCACCAACAAGTGGGACACAATTGTGAAGTGGAACGAAATCTATTGGATATTTTAACCTTTTTAGCAAATAAAAAACTGAAAAGTGGTGCGTGCAAAATTATTGCGTTAATACTTTGTAGAGCCACCTTTTGCTGCGATTCCAGCTGCAAGTCGCTTGGGGTATGTCTCTATCAGTTTTGCACATCGAGAGACTGAAATTCTTGCCCATTCTTCCTTGCAAAACAGCTGGAGCTCGGTGAGGTTGGATGCAGAGCGTTTGTGAACAGCAGTTTTCAGTTCTTTCCACAGATTCTCGATTGGATTCAGGTCTGGACTTTGACTTGGCCATTCTAACACCTGGACACGTTTATTTGTGAAGCATTCCTTTGTAGATTTTGCTGTATGTTTGGGATCATTGTCTTGTTGGAAGATAAATCTCCGTCCCAGTTTCAGGTCTTTTGCTGACTCCAACAGGTTTTCATCCAGAATGGTCCTGTATTTGGCTGCATCCATCTTCCCCTCAATTTTAACCATCTTCCCTGTCCCTGCTGAAGAAAAGCAGGCCCAAACCATGATGCTGCCACCACCATGTTTGACAGTGGGGATGGTGTGTTGAAGGTGATGAGCTGTGTTGCTTTTACGCCAAACATATTGTTTCGCATTGTGGCCAAAAAGTTTGATTTTGGTTTCATCTGACCAGAGCACCTTCTTCCACATGTTTGGTGTGTCTCCCAGGTGGCTTGTGGCAAACTTTAGACGAGACTTTTTATGGATATCTTTGAGAAATGGCTTTCTTCTTGCCACTCTTCCATGAAGGCCAGATTTGTGCAGTGTACAACTGATTGTTGTCCTATGGACAGACTCTCCCACCTCAGCTGTAGTTCTCTGCAGTTCATCCAGAGTGATCATGGGCCTCTTGGCTGCATCTCTGATCAGTCTTCTCCTTGTCTGAGCTGAAAGTTTACAGGGACAGCCAGGTCTTGGTAGATTTGCAGTGGTCTGATACTCCTTCCATTTCAAAATGATTGCTTGCACAGTGCTCCTTTGGATGTTTAAAGCTTGGGAAATCTTTTTGTATCCAAATCCGGCTTTAAACTTCTCCACAACAGTATTACGGACCTGCCTGGTGTGTTCCTTGGTCTTCATGATGCTCTCTGCGCTTTCAACAGAACCCTGAGACTGTCACAGAGCAGGTGCATTTATACAGAGACTTGATCACACACAGGTGGATTCTATTTATCACCATCAGTCATTTAGGACAACATTGGATCATTCAGAGATCCTCGCTGAACTTTTGGAGTGAGTTTGCTGCACTGAAAGTAAAGGGGCCGAATAATTTTGCACGCACCACTTTTCAGTTTTTTGTTTGCTGAAAAAGTTTAAAATATCCAATACATTTTCTTCCACTTCACAATTGTGTCCCACTTGTTGGTGATTCTTCACAAAAAATAAAAATGTTATATCTCTATGTTTGAAGCCTGAAATGTGTCAAAAGGTTGAAAAGTTCAAGGGGGCCCAATACTTTCGCAAGGCACTGTATATATGCAGGAAATGGCATTCACATATCAGCATTTATTTCATTTTTTATTTATTTTTTAAAAACCTATTACTTCATTTGCCCAACTTCTGAATAAAACCTCCACCTTAGTCTATGAGCACGGATAAATGTTCCTTGGCTTGCTGAGCAAGCAACACCAATGACAATGTGCACTGCTAATGTCACTTTGCAGGCTAGATAGATAGTTAATCAGGTAGTTAGCCATTGCATGTCAAAAGCTCGAAAATGTCAACATGAGTAGGTTTTAATGTGTATTTATGTGATCTTTATTCCTTCTTCCTACCAGGCAACCAGAAAGTGTGCCGGGCTGTGAAGCTAATTGAACATAGCGGCAAAACAGTGGAATTACAACTCACGGCCCACAAAGACTTTTTCCTGTAGACTTACATATCAAAAGAGACATCCGTAAAACAAAGGATAATGTCTTTAATCATCCCAACCGCCGTGAAATTACTTGTTTCTCTATCAGAAATTGATTATTTCTGTCTGATAACATTTGAAAAGCCCAGAAGAGCCGCACAATTAAATTCATTAGGGGCGCTAAACTGGAAGTAGCCGGCACGGCCGATGAAGGTCTCTGGTGTGCCTGTTCTATGGACTGCACAGTGCGAAAGCAGGGCCAATCATCCCTTTAATGTTTGGCTCCATGATGACTTTATGCACGACTGATAAACTCTCATGGGAATAAATGGGGCTCTGCCTCGAACGCTGTATCCAGGTCTTATAACACATCCCTGATTCCCACTGCTGACTCAACTGTCCTTAGTTTGGAAGCTGCGCAGGTTTGTTGACATGTGTCTCTGTGCCCCTGCCAGCTCAGCTGTCAATCAAAAACGTACACTGACATGTCTCTTAAAACTGCTCTTCTTATTTCAGCAATAAAATATATGTGTGACATGATTTTATTGCATAAAAGGATGGCTAATTATGATTCCAGTCGGACTTCAAAACAAGAGTGGATGATATTAAAATGTATCAGATATGGCATTAGGGCAAAATGAGGAAAAGCTACGCTAAACACAAGTACCATAAACAAAATAACAGCAGGTTGCACTCAGATTCATTGAAAGAGTAGTATGATTTAAGTACAGACATTTCAGCAGAGATTGAATGGTGTTTTAGTTTGAAGGACACATAAATCAGAACACAAGTACATGGGCTTTAACTCTAAATGACAACTGTATTCTTTAACAGTCTGAAGGTGTGCACCATAAGTGTATAATTACTGCAGTTACATTGTAATTTGCAACAGTGCATTCTGAGGTGGTAGAGGCAAAACAATTCATCACTTTTTTTAAATTCAGCAAACTCTAGCTGCAGTTTCTTAGTAAGCAGTTCAAATAGCATTCACATCAGCTCGCTTCATGATAAATTCATGAATGACAATCAACAAAAACGCCTGATGAATTCAAAGCTATTGCTCATATGTCTGTGTGTTCTCCCATTCCTCTGGCTGTAAATGCATACTAATGAATTCTCGCTGTACAGCCACTGTGTCCTTCAGTTGTCCCTCTGTCTTCAAGAGGTTACCAGTCACTCTAAGCTTGGACTTTGCCACTCATATCAAAACAGAATGTGGGGGCGACATGTTGCTCAGTTGGAAGAGCGTGCGCCCGTGGAGGCTGCTTTGCGAGTTTTGCTGTTGTTGCCGGGTAAGTGCAGTTGCAGAACCTGGCTGTAAAACACTTTCAGCTGCTAAGGTTTCTTCAGTAGTTTTTGAAGAGTTGAATCAGGCTCTGGGTTTGGTGCGTTATTTCACTCTTTTAGCGCCCAAAGGACCGCCTACTGCCATATGAAGAATGTGAAAACATATCACAGCAAAAAGCAACACTGTTCTGCAAATAAGGAGAGGAAAAGAATTTGCCAGATAATTAATATTGCCTAAATTCAGATATTTACATTTATTTTTGGGGCTTTTCCGCCTTTAATCGCTAGGACAAGTAGGTGAGAGAGAGGGAGAACACATTGTCTCAGGCCGGACTCGAACTCTGTGGACCTCTGTGTCGAGGAATAAGCCTTGAAGTATATGTGCGCCTGCACTACCCACTGACCCAACCCCGCCACAGACATTTACATTAATTTCTCCACTCAATGCACTCCAGTGATTCCTGATATGTCTAACGTGGCAGCTGCATATTCTACAGTTTTGAAACTGTCTTTAAACTTGATGCAGTAGATTTAAATGTTGTACTCAAGAATCAGGTCTGACACGGTCTCAGTATGAAGGAGACATGGAAATAACTTCAGTTTTTGGACTAATCAAAGTGAAATGAAATGTATTGATTGAAGATTATCTGTGATAAATACCAGTAGGCCAATCAATTTTTGAATCAGTGTTCGGCTACACTATACCAGCCGTGTAAGATGGGTTTCAGCAAAGTAGACCAAGCATGAAAACATCCTCCAAAGTTGTAACATTCTGGTTTGAAGAATTAATACCACATTTCACATGCAAGTGAACATTACACTCACTATAATAAAGTGAATTATGTGATACCTGATTTATAGAAGAATTCTTTTAAGCCAGCATAGGCAAAATGTCCATGGAACACTACGAACATATTCAGCAGTTCAGTGAGAGCAACAACAACCTTACAAATGAAATAAAAGATTTCTGCAAATTGATACAGGTTCCTGTGGCAAACCCCCCCCCCCCCCCACACAACACACACAGATAGACAGGTCAGAATTTGACGTAAACAACATTAAAGCATGGATTTATTCTGCCTTGGTGGTGTGTAATGGGGGGGGGTATTTTTTGGCATGCTTGGGCCCCTTAGTCCCAATTGAGCCTGCACTGAGTAATGTTGCTGAACATGTCCATCCCTTTATGACCAACGTGAACCCATCTTCTAATGGCTACTTCTAGCAGGATAACGCACCATGTCACAAAGCTCATTTAATCTCAATCTACTTTCTTGGACATGACATGAGTTCAGTGATCCAATGGAGTAATAGATAAGACTTTGGGATTTGGGTGAATGGGAAATTTGCATCATGGATATGTAGCAAAGCATAACAAACTAAATTGCCAAAGATGACAGGAACCCTTTCTATGAAAAATGCATCTGAAGTGCACTTTGACTTTTTACTTTTTAGTTTGGGTCTTTTAAAGCATTGCTGTAACACCCTCTCTCTGGCAGTTATCAAAAGTTATTCCTGAAAACACTGAAAACCATTAACTGAAGGGGAAATAGGTGAAACAGGGTGATATAAAGTGACTACACCAAAAAGGTAAATTACGCATTTTGTCACATAAGAACTCCTGGAATGTATTGATATCACAGAGTGATGATATATAACAGTTAAAGAGTATCAAGAGTGGACTTTTCGTTAACATTAATCTGGCCCTGAGTTCCTGACAACAGATAGAGCAGGAGTGACATTTAATTTCCCATTTCTGTCCAATATGGAGGTGTGTTAAATTAATCGCCTACACTATTAAAGCACTATGTGGTGTTTAATAGCAGATTTATTGTGCATTTTGTGCTAAAGATCCTGGTTCATATGTGAGGAACATGGCAGGTTTGCAGTTCTGCAGAGCTGCCAACGTATTTGATGATAATTGGCCTGATCCTTGCTGAGGGGGAATCAGCCATTGTTAAAAACTGACCTTAAGGCATACTATTTCTTTTTTTTTAATGAAAAACATTTTATTCTGAAATCAAATTCCTGAACATCAGGATATCAAAGTGCCATTGTGGTTATGTCTGATCTGGGACTAAGGCTTGTTTTCTTCATTTGTGACATTTTATTGGGTGTCCAACGCCGAAGGGCTGGGAACCGCGGTAGCAAAGCTATGCGGTTCACACAGCAGGGTGTGGAACCCTATTGTTTTTCTAAAGATCAATCATCATCATCCTATTTTCCATTGTTCTTCTCCACGTAAAACTCACGCTACAGCCTAAAGTGTACATGGTGGCGGTGTGCCATTTTAAGTACATCAGTACTTATGTAGGTGATTTTAAAATCCATGTGGATGCTCACAACGTTAGCCTTAGTATGGCTTTCAACTCAGTACTAGATTCAATTGACCTTGTGCTGGCATATGGCATCAAAATTGAAGATTTAACAGTATTTCCGCAGAATCCTTTATCAGTAACAGTAATGGACAATTCTGCTCCCAACGTGTAAGGGGACCGAAGAAGAAAAGTGCTTTGGTGCCTACAGTAAAGGTGCTGGAGCTAATGCTAATGTCATTCTTGGTGGTTAATGTAAGATTACGACACCGTTCAACATGCTCAGTCATTTTTAGTATGATTGTTTTGACCACAGTTAACAACTCTGAGTTAACCCACAAATTCATCAGTAACGTTAACTGTATAGATAGACTAATCTAATCATAGTTAGCTAGCACACCCCTGTCTTTTGCCTCAGTCTCCCAGTGCTGCAAGGCTTCAATTGAAATGAGAGCTGACAACAACCCTGGGGAACATCCACAGTCAGCCCCCAGCCTACTATCAACCATCCACTATCATTACAGCCTGGCCCTGGGACACATCCTGAGTCCTTCCCCAGCCAGCTAGCAGCCATCCTGGTCAGCCCTTAACTCTGGTGCTAAGGACGCTAACAGTAGTTTACTGAACCGAACTGAGTCCGAACAGAATTGTTGGGTTTCTGTAAATAACATCACAGAGTACGGTCTAGACATGCACTTTTTTGGAGGCGCAATGAGATAACTATTGTTGTGATTTGGTGCTATATAAATAAAATGAAATGAACCTCCGTTAGTGTTACCAGTGCCCCCCTCTTTGCTTTTAGTTGTCTTTACAGTTAGCTAAACTAGCACCTTGGTATAACTGCTAAACTCTCGCAAAAACTTGAAAGTAAATGGCGTTCCACCAAACTGGAAGAATCTGTTTAGATTGGCAAGACAGTCTGAAAGCCGATAGGAAGGCTGTCAGAAATGCCAGATGAGACCATTACTCATCACTAATAGAAGAAAATAACCCCAAGGTTTCCTTTCAGCACTGTAGCCGGGCTGACAGATAGTCACAGCTC
>NW_022602758.1:87500-171218 GCF_008692095.1 Etheostoma spectabile | reverse complement strand
GACATGGAGAAACATTGTGTTGTTTGTGAATTGATGCTACTTGCAATCAATGTTTCAGGAGAAACTGACCATCAAGCACACCACAAGCTTTGTGTAAGAAGATTGAGGCCCTCACACCCAGCATCAAGACGAGAGCTCAACTCCTATATCGGAAAAATGGTATGTTAACACTTTAGGCCTTTTCAGATCACAGTCTGAAATGTCTCCAAACTCACTTCATAATTACAATGTTCATACAGTTCTAAAAGTAATGTTTCGTGTGTTGGACTTCTCCAAACTAAATTGAGTGTGTGTTTGAGTTCTATTCTGTAGGTACATCTATTATGATCCATATGTTTAGGCAAATGTATTGTCATTTTGCTGTGACAGCTGTAACTTAAACAATCATGGACTTACTGTATTTAAAAGATATAATGTGGGTTTATTTTTTTTCATTGTTTTCAGACAGCAACAAAGGTCGACATAGAATTCGCAGAAAAATAAGGCAACAGAAGACCATTGAAGGCCATGGTGGCAGAATACAACAGTCTCGTTCCACACGAGCAAGCGGTGTGCATGGATAGCGTCTGGACCCAGAACATCCCTGGCCTTGGCAAATTACACAGAGTGGTATGCATTTCAGTACCATTGCGTATTCTTTAGCAGTGAAAGAAGTATCATATCATTTACTTAAAAGGATGTCTATTTACAAAGTAAAAAATACTGATACTACACTGTAAAAATACTCACAAGTAAATATTATTTCAGTATAATCAGTAAAGTATACTTAAAGCATTAAAGTTGGAAGTTGTCCAATAATTGTAGTGAAGTAAAAAGTAATATATTTTCCTCTTGAGATTTAGTGCAGTAAAGAAAAAAGTAGCATATAAAGAATGCCAGTACCTCAAGTAAATTTTATACTTAAGCACAGTACTTTAGTGAATACACATTTCATCACTATTATTCTTACATTTAGGTGTTCCGGTGGACATATTTGCATTCAAGTATGCATATGTATGACAGAAATTATCTCTGAAGCTACATGCTATATACAGTGGTCTGAATTTTTCATATTGATGTATTACAGGCTCTGCTGATTTTAGCACAAAGAAAGAAGTCTTCGATAGGGTCATGGGTGTTCGAAGGCTTCAAGAGAAAAGAAGATCCTTGTGAAAGAGATGAAGCAGCACTGGGAGTCTCTCAAAGCCCATGCCAGGGTCTTGTCTGAGTTGTCTCAGCATCAGAGTGAAGACACCATACAAAGTAAATTTATTTTACTTAATTACTTTTTTTTTTACTTAAAATACTTTAACCTTTTTTAATTTCCTGTGTTTCACAAAGTTATGTTTAAATTGTGAAAGACTTGTTCTTTACCTGGACAGTGACATATTTTATCCCTTCTTAGGACATCTCACAGAGAAAGCCACAAAGGGTCACACCTGCCTCATCCTCAGAAAGCAGTGGGAATGAGAGAGCTGCAGCGGCATATAAGAAAACACTACCTGCATGTGCTGTCATCCAGATGACATAATGGACACAATTGACAGTTCAGATGAGTTGACATAGCTCTGAAGATTCAGAGTCTGATGCAATGTAAAACAGGAAGAAGATGTGGTGCTCATGATCACAGTGACACATGGTCACACACAGCATGTGGCTTTTAAAAAGTAACCAATTATGTGGTCATTGTCAGGATTAAGTTGGAGATGACAGTTGTAGTTTTTTGTATTTGGTTGTGAAATTTTCATCACTTACATAAGGTTTGATTTTTCTACTGGGTTGTGGGAAGTTCCTGGTTAATGTTGTAATACATCTTTACAACACAAACCACTGTCCTTTACTGTCTATCTTTGATTCATGTTCAGTTCAGAGTTCACAAAAGCACAAATAAAACTACATTCTGATTGAGTCCTTAATGTTACTGCTGTTTTAGGTTAGACTTATTTTATCTGAGTAATTCCCACATGTGTTCAGAGTACATGAATTCAGTATATGGCAAGAGGAGAGATTCAGAGGAAGGACTAGTGACATGGGATTTCAGCATCAAGTTTTCAATTACAGGAACATGTTTTAATGCAATTATTAGTATAACATCCAACTTTACACAGGTTAATGATTTAGCAAACCACATTTCATAGTGATAAACTGTATATCAGATGAACTAGCCCACTCTTTCATCCCATCTATTAATCAGCCCAACTTCTTTCATCAACCAGATAGACATGCGTGTACACATCAGTGTTTATATAGGCTTAATCAACTAGCAAATACTAGTAAATATACAGACAAATAATCGTAGAGTAAAACTACTTAATTCCTCTGAAGTGTATTGGTGTAAAACATTTATGTAATATGTACATGTAGAAAAGACTCAAGTAAAGTAAAGTATCTCAAATTTGTACTTAATCACAGTACTTGACTAAAATCACTTAATTACATTCCACCACTGGCGACACTGACACGCAGCAAAGCACCCGATAGATTAAAATGACTATAATTAAGATTATGACCACATAATATATTTATATATATATTACCACCCTCCCACAGATACACAGACATGGTCCTGCAATCTACAACTGCATGACCATAAGTAGATTTTTTGGAGGATGTGGTGGGATATTAGAGGTGTTGAGAGTGCTGCCTGTTGAAATGATCTTTATTCTTTTTGTGGTGCATCACTTGACTGTATGCTCCATTAAATATGTTTTAGTGTTAGGCAACATGGGCCAAGTGAGTGCCCTGCCGTGGGGGTATGGGATGTTGGCATGTCCATGGCAAGGGACCATTGTGTCATAATCTGCCTATGGGTAAAAAAAGGTCTACACTAGCCCAGATCCCAAATTATGAATGTGATTAGGAAAAACATCGATACCTTGAAGGTTTTACCAAAAAAAACAAGCAAATAATCCAAAGATTTGAGTTCATCCAGGCTGGAGTCTCAAATGGTCTCAGAAACTACACCTGAAAGAGGCTGGCGCCAAACAAAGGTGAGAATTAAACTTTATCCTAGAGCAAAATTAAAGACATTTTTGGAAAGGCCTTGACCTGGTGAGTAACATATGTCAGTGTGAAGATTATAAGTGGCACCTGCTGTGAAATATTGACCTCTGAACCTTGACCTCAGTGCATATTGGAAGGCTTGTCATTCAGCAACAGAACAGGCTACAGACATGAGACCAACTGTTATAGAAAGCTCTTGACTTCAGCTATGTGACTATATTCATATAAATATAGTCACCAAGTGGGGGCACTGTCAAGTATGATCAAAATGAAATTTCACCAATTTAACAATTGCATATTTAAAATCTGATCACATAAATGCATTTCCCAGCCCTTTAAATCTACCAGTATACTCTTAATTTAATATTTACAACTTCAATTTTTAGGAAATGTACCATTAAAGAAAAAACTACAATTCCCTTGTACCAGCCATGCAGCTTGATACAAATTAGCACCATATTTGTAGTTCTTCTGGTTTGCAAAGTATTGTTGAGAATAGGGTCGTAAAAAGATATATCTAATGAACATATCAAACATTTAGTGCAGCCGAATTAGTAATTACACTCCATCTAGATGATTGATGTTAAAGAAAAGTAAAGATGTTGGCTTATGTCAGATATTCTTATTTTTATTCTATAAATGTGGATTTGGGTTAGCTAATTTTTCCGGTTTGCAAAGTAGGGTTGTAAAATAGGGTCGTAATATCATACATCTAATGAATATAACAAACATTTAGTGTGGCTAAATTACAAATTACACTTCATCTAGATGATTGATGTTAAGAAAAGTAAGATGATTCTTTCAGATAGAAATAAATACTGTTTCTTAAGTTTTTTTGATTTAAAGTGCAAGCGACAGGAAGTGACGTCATTCACTGCGTCTTGTTCGCGGTATTTGGTAACGCGGGAACTGTCCTTGCGCGGAGAAGCACAGGTTTAGAAAATCTGTTGTAGAAGTAAAAGGAGACAGGTAAGAAACACAGTTAATGTTTTGAGTATGTACCTAAAATGTAAACTATAAAACAATATACTTTTTTAGAGATGCAGCAATATTACTTTTGTACAGGTATAACACATTAAAAATGTTCAATGTAACATCAGTGTTGGTTAGCTAATGCATACTATGTTATAGGATGCATTAGCTAACCAATGGGAATTGTAACTTAGTTCTTTTTATGTGTCACACTCTTATTTGCTTTTCCATTCATCTTGCTCTCAAAGTCATGACGAAGCCCAAAGCAAGAAGCTGCCCCAATTGTGAGCAAGCAACACTGCCAATCGGAAGACCTGTGCCAGCTGCTATGTTTGCCTCCTGCAAAAAAGTCATTCAAAGAAAAAGAAACGGCAGTGAGGACAGGCAACTGGGGTCAGAACACCCTAAAACATAGAAACGGTGCCAGAGTTGTGGCCTCAGCCCATGTAGCGGTAAGGAGTTCATCAGTTTTTCTTCTAATTCATTCATATATTATTTTCATTATGAGTAGCTGTATTGAAAAATTTAAATATTATTGACTTGATGTGTTGTGTGTGCGCATCAAATTTTCATTAAAGGTTGTTGACCATAATACAGCCACTTCATATGAATGTCTTCATCATGATCTACCACTTCCTCTGTCGGAGCAGTTTTCTCGCTCGTCTCTCAAAACTTCATAAACAAACGCACATGTCTGTCTGGTTGATTGACATGATTTCAGCAAACTACGGTACATTTCTGTGGTCACATGGCTTTAAATAGCTAACAAGACCCGCCTCATGTGTATTTTGAACCAATGACAGTGCGTTCTCTGCTGCACGCGTCATGAAAAGACCGACCAATACAAAATGCTGCGCCACGCAGCAGCCGGCAGGAGGGTCAGAGTTGCGCAACGCAGTAACCGGGGTAGATGTGTCGTCGCGAAGCATCCGGCACAAACGGGATAAAGTAGAGTGGTGTTTGATGATCCAGTGTTGGGTCCCAGATAAACAGATCATGCTGGAACACGACAAAAAGTTGTAAACAGCAGTAAGGTAAAACAGAGTGTCATTCATTTTCAGCAACAGTTTGCTTTACGAGTCTGAAGGACACCCGTACCCTCAAACTCCAGTCCTCAGAGGAATCATGGCTAATACAATGACCAGTGCAGTGCAAACACATTTGTATATCATTAATTACTAAACTATGTGACCATGTATGAGGTGAGATACATTAAAATTCCAAATAAATTGACCGACATAATCAATAATCAATCAATTTATCTCCTTTATATAATAATATATAATCTTCATCCAACTCTTTTGCAGATTGAGCTGCTGGTGAGCATGAAGATGTCCACGCAGTCTATGTGCCAGACCACCTTAGGCTTGGCATTTAATATGCAATTTGAACTGAAGGTGCAAAATATTAAACTGAGGGTGCAATGCATGTGTTTGCACCTCCGAAAAACTAAACTAAAACGAAATGGAGGGAAAACTTGTTTTGGCCATGTCTGTCTCCTGAGCTGTATTGTATTTCAGACAGAAACTATAATAACAGAGACAGTGAACTCTCTGTTAACATAGCATTTGTTTCTCTCAATGCACAATGCTTCATCCCAGCGCTCCACAGAACCCTGTTCACACTTTTCTGTCAGAAAAAATGCTATATGTACACACACTTACAGTTCATTAGAAAATTCTCAAAAAAAACCTTGAAAAAGATTATAGACATTAGCAAACACTGGTGCACACATAACGTTCAAATAAAGGGAAAAAATGGAACATGTCAGATTGTCAGTGTGTAATAATAATGCCATGTTAACATTGTGTGTAATTTATTGTGTATATTTCAGGTGAGCAAGCTTGCTGCCTTGGGCTACAACCCAATTCTGTTCATCGGGAAGAAGAAGAAGAAGAAGAAGAAGAAGAAGGGGGTGAACACAGTAAATGCTGAAATGATCACCTACATGTGCCCTGGAGGGGACGGGCCTGTAAAACCCTTTTTAGAAAAGATGAGCACAGCATATGAGTACATTATTAAAAGTAAGGCAAACATCTGTTTTTATGATTTATGCTTTAGGATGTGCTGTCATTGTGAGTAATATTTATATATATATATATTATTCAGATTCTCAAAGGATGCAATTGCCAGAAGCTTCCAGCCCAACTCCAACTCCACAGTCTACCTCCTCTCCCTCCCAACCCTCTTCTTCTCCTCATCCTCCAGACCCTTCCACCTTTCTCCCATCTACTTCTCATCCCCAAATGGACCATGAGGAGGAGACTTACACCCTAACCCTCATCCCTGTCCAGTCTCTAAGCACCAACTCAGCATCTCCCTCTCGAAAAACCATGACTGAAAGTGAGTATTGGCATTAATCACCTTTTTTTTCTTTTTCTGATTCAAACCCTGGGCCGCTGCAGCAAGGACTCAGCCTTGGTACATAGGTTGCCAGCTCTACTCACTGAGCTAACCGGGCGCCCAACATTAATGATCTTTTGCCATATTTTAAGTAATGTGTCTAAAGTCATACAGCTTTGTCACACACAGGTGTGTCTGCACAGTGCTCCCCCTCTCCCAGACCTACCATCTCCCTGACCAGAGCAACAGGTGAAGGGACGAAAAAGAGCAAGACGGGTATTTTTCAGCTCAATTCTACTCTATTCACTTTTGGGTCCTCTACTTCCTTTTCCACTGTAGATAGTACTTTGGATAGTACCCCCTCAATGTAGGCAGAGGTGATTGTCAGAGCAATGAAGTTGGAAACAACAGAGAGCTTTACTTTGCTCTTGAGAAGCTGCAGCCTTTATTTATTGACAAACTCTAAGTTACACTGTACATTTACATTTACATACATTGACAACAACACTCCTCCACTCATTTGCCTCTCTCTCTCTTTCACTCATCCACACACACACTACGCACATAAAAAGCTACGCTACTCATAACAGAGGATATGAAGCTATGTTCTTGACAAGTCTGTACTTTGTCAATTGACCACAGCATGGTGATGTGGGCTGCCATTTTTGAGTGAATAAAAACATTTTTGGTAACTATTAATGATAGTTTGGCTATTTCAAAATCTCGGCTTTATGCAGGATGTCAACTGTGGTGTGACTAATCAGTGGTTGGCAGTAATGTCACACCACCTTTCAGTATCAGCTCAGCTAGCTTAGAACCTTGACCAGGTGTACCAGGTACTATCTACAATAACAATCAAAGAACAGTGAGTAGGTGCGATATCATGATCCAGAAGGTGGTTCACCTAGGGGAAGCTCATCCATGTGCTGACCCCTGTGAACTCCCCAAATGTGGGAATCTTTACAGTGGAAATGCAGCTGTATTCACCTGGGATGTCAAGTCTGTTTCTAAATTTCTTCTCCTTTCTTCTTCTTTTTGTTTTTTTTGCATAATTTTAGGCTGCCGAAAATGTTCAAAGCAAAGATATTTCACTACAATGAAATAAAAGAGAAACAACTAAAGGAGGTAAGATGTTGTAATTGACTGAGTGAAATAGCAGTTCATTTAGCAGTGGTTGCTGAAATGGCTAACATTTCTTTTTGTCTATGTTTGTCTGTGTTTCTGTGTGTGTGTGTGTGTACAGGGAAGAGAAGAGGTAAAGTGAGCTGGCTGCCTTGTTCCTCATGGTAAGAGCTCAGAACTTTGATCCACATTGACTGATTTTAAAACTGTTAGCTTTTTTTACAGTATGCTTTATAAATATACACTACTCACAAAAGGTTAGGGATATTCGGCTTTCGGATGAAATTTCATATATTCAATAACCTAAACTTTTGAATGCATATGTCCAACTGTTCAATATCTCAGTACTTATTGCATAACATGCTGTTCTTCTGGTTCAATGACAGTTTGTATTTAAACAGTCCTCTTGTCATGCTGTTCACATTTTGACATCATGAGACCAAGACGACACCTAACAATCGATCAACAGTCCCTGGCCAGTGCGAGGCTTCAAACGGGATGTACTCAGAGGGAAGTTTCACTGAGCTTAGAGTGTCACAGAGTGTCATCAGCAGGTTGCAATATGTCCACTTGTGAACAGCATGAGACGTCTTGTCGAGCTGTAATCGATGCTCAAGGACAAATGACATTTTACTGACAGTGAAATTTCTTGTTGTGGTATAGCCACCACTGTTAGCTTTTTGTTTCAATAAATTGTTTGAGATGAAGAAATTATTGATCATCATTGCATGTTTCTACTAAAATGCCTTACTTTTATGATATAACATCACTGTAGCATCAACTTTTTACATTTTCCATACATTTTACCCAAAGGCGAATATCCCTAACCTTTTGTGAGTAGTGTATGTACCATACTAGGTTAGTACCAGGCTTCTGAAAAACCAATCCTGTCATTTGTTGTTTTATGATACCCAATTGATATAAACTAATATTGTGCTATATGCAATGATCTTACACTTTTTTGCATTCATTCTTTGTTTTCAGTGGCAAAACTTGGGAAGACACCTGGGAGCCTGCCAGCAATTTTATAGACTCCATTTAATGTTTCTGTTTGTGTGTCTTTAAGACACCTGTATGTTGAATGTTGTTGACCATTGATATAAACTGCAGGAGTAAAATAAAAGATTTGTTCATTTGTTTTATTTCAGTTCAGTTTCAGTTTGCCTTTTTCATTACATTTTGAATGTTTCTTTTACACACTCCTCCACATCTCCTTTAGTGTTTTTAATAAGCAAGTCATATATACAATGTTATACTACAAGCAATAAAAAAAGGGTGTGTAAAAACATCAGTATGTACAGAATCAATGGCATATATGCAGGAGTATATGCAGTCAGTGTTTGAGTGAAGAAGACTTATAATATGCCCATGAATATTTGTAGCATCATCCTAAATTACACCAGTATTGCAATTACTGTCCGTGATGTGCCATGTTAATTAAACCGGAATACAACATTAGACACGTATTTCTCGAATTGTTAAATGATACTGTAGGCAGCCACCAAGGGGGCAGCGGGATGTTTTCTCTTCACTTTTGGGGAGTTGTCTTTTCGTCCACAAAAAATTTCTATGACAGAAAAAAACGCATTATAATCTGCGCCAATTCTATGAAGCGTTACACACTTCACCTTTCCCAAATGGGCGTGGTGTCCTTGCCCCTGATCTCCAAACTTCATTCAAGAGTTGTGAACATCATGTAGATGGATGAAAGCAGATTGTGTTGTTCCACAGACTAATTCAAAAGGTGATTTAAGTTTTAGTTCACTTTTTAGAGATCTATTTGGTGAATCCAGCAATTCAGCACCATAGACAGTTCAGCACGGTCAAATATCGCGATAGTGTTTTTCTGCTGTGAAAGAGACACGTCTCGAACAGTTAATTTTCTCCTAATTTGTCTGAAAAACACAATTTCAGAGTCCAAATGTTCAGAAAATTTGTGTGCTGTGAAATATGAGTCAAACTTTTACTTCAGTGACAGAAAAAAATCGCTCATAATCAGCTGGCGTTCATTTCTCACAATAGTGTCAACACAATCAGGATGCCACAGGGCTCCTAAAGGGGAGTGGCAGTGACGTTAAATATTCATATTTAACATATTCACATTCATATTTCATATTTAATTCTATTTAACGGCACTGGCAGTGACTAAACCAACGTGACACAAATACAGGAAATGACTCTAAAAGCGCTCTGTCGTCCAATGGTTTGTCTATTTGAATGTTTTTTCAGTAATGATTTTAAGGAGAAATCTACAACAAACGTAGAGGAATAAAAATGAGACGCATTCATGATTGTGCTTGTAAAATCACGTGATTTGATGAATAAGATATGCATTCATCTATAGCTACAGAATAGATTATTGTCCGTTGAGTTATATAAAACTCTCAGTTTAGAATTTCCAGCTAGTAGAATTTGTCTGCTGTCTGTGGACAAGTAAAATGTTACCAGAGGTTCTGTTATAAGTAATAAACATGAAACGTTTCTGGCTTTATTTTGAAAGTGTAACCGGACGTTGCTTTTTTATTTTCCTAATTCAGTCCACCCGGACGTGGGTAAACGTGTTGTTGCTAACTTGATAGTGCCACGGTCTCATATCAATCGAACATTCCTGCGCTTCAAAAAGTGACGCTAGAAGGCTCCTAGAGCGTCACTTCTTGAAGCGTAGGGCCACTGACCAAGCGGCAGTTTTTGACGCATCGGGAATGAGAACGTGTTGCTCCAGCACGCACTGGGAAGAAAATGGCCGCTCGTCCAGGTACATTTTACACATTTAATATTGTTAAACAAAGTTTTTGTAATTTTTCTGTATCACTTTATACATCAAGTAGTAGTAGTAGTATTACAACAAGTAGATGTGACCGGCCAATCTAATTGGTCCAATAGACATTAAGATGCTCCAATCAGCATTACAGCACAGCCAGAACCACGTACTCTCTCTTTGGGACGACCTGTTGGATTTGTCCAGTTCTCATGATCCTTTCGTACATATAGCTACAAACATGATGCACTGTATACATATATTATACTGTATATACACAGTATATGAACCCAAAGTCCAATTATTATATATGTTATCTGACTTTAAGGGCTCTATCTTTCACCCTGTGCAGCGCCGTGCAAAGACAAGTGTCTTTACTATTTTAACCCTTGTGTTGTCTTCCTGACAAAATTGTTGTTTTTATCCCTTTTTTTAATCACTTTTTTGACGTTTTCAACACTACGTAACTAACTTATTAACTTTAGTTTTCCAGTTATTTTTGGATTTTATGGTCAATAAACCTCATTTATAGGAAATTATACCTAATGTTTGAGTTAGAAAAGCAGAAATTAGGAATTATTGAGACTAAAATTAAAGGAATGGATGTTGATGATAATCACAGACTGGAATATGTCAACTTTTACTCAATAATATTTCAACAACACTTCACTTTGTTTTACAATGCTATAAAATATAATAAGACCCAAAATTAATGAAAGTAGAGATTTGTACTTGGCAAAGAGCGTTGGAATCAATCATGTTATTTTGGGGGATTAAAAATAACATTAATATAGGATAAATGGATAAATCTCCATTGTAGCCCCCCCCCTAAACCCAACAGGAAGTCCGCCATTTTGTATGAAAAGTTCGGAATTAGTGTGATTTTGCCCATTTCCCCATGTCGTACTTTAACGAACTCCTCCTAGAGCTTTCATCCGATCAGCTTCAAACTTGGTGTGTGTCATCTTAACATGTTAACGATGAAAAGTTATTAAAAAAAAAACATTTCGTCATAGGGCGTGGCCGTGGCGGGGCGGCCATTTTGTGCATTTTGCCATAGAAACAGCAAATGGGTGTAACTTGAGCGTACGTTGTCCGATTGGCCCAAAACTTTTCAGGATTCATCAGAGTCCGCCCCTGACAACATATACATGCCGATATTGGCTCAAAGTCATAGCGTCCCCTAGTGGCAACAGGAAGTAGGCCTAAAAGACAAGGTGCTATACTTTAACAAACTCCTCGTAGAGATTTCAACAAATTTGGTCTGAACCATCTCAGAACCTTAAAGATGAAAAGTTATTAAAATCAAGACTGTTTGCTTAACGATGTGGGCGTGGCATGGCGGCCATTTTGAGTGATTATGAGGAGAAAGTGGCTGTAACTACAGTGTTTGTTGTCGTATCTGCTTGAAATTTCCCCCAATCATCAAGACTCCAGGCCTGAGGACATCCACATGCCAACATGGACTTTTGGAGATAGCGCCACCATCTGGCAACAGGAAATCAGTCTTATATGACAAACATCCGATTTAAATGCTTTAACCACGCCCAGTTACTCAGCCCACGTCTGCTTTCATAACATTTTACTGTTTAAGGTAGCGTGTGAGGTGTTATTGAACTCAGCAGAGAGATCCTTCTTTATTGAGCTCAACAGTCCCACCCCTCCTCCGAGAGACCTTGGGTACTGGAAGTAAATTCCCCGTTCATTTCTCCCATTGATGTCTGGAAAAATCCGTATATAAAGACTTTTAGACCAAGCCCTAGGCTAACGGCGTGACTTATAAAAATACAGCTTATCACTTTGAGAGAAAATTAAAAAAAAAAATTGAAGGAACATACCATTTGTTTAGCTAACAGCTAATTCAGCTAACCGCTAGCTTTTAGCTAAACTAATGTTAGCTTCCCGATGGAGGCTAACGGCAGAAGCGTGGGAATAGATGTTGATTTGTGCAGTGTCATAAATCCTCGTTAAACAGAATTAACATCTTGTGCATGCTAACAGATCAGGTACCGACCTCATCCCCACTCACCAGCATGGGTTCCACCAATCAGAGGCATCACTGTGGGATTGTTTAGGATCATGGGTAATGAAGTACTTATCCGAGACATTGCAAGTAAAAGACATTAATCTCAAAACAAAGTTGGGGCCCCATGAACCTTTGGCATCTAAATGATCATTTACAATCGCTGAGTCATGTGGTAGCTGGTTTTAAGTCTACCATCAACGGTTACGATTTTATGGTTTATTCCAATTGTCAATGGAGAAATTGCATGTGAGGTAATATTGAACTCAGCAGAGACTTCCTTTTTCATTGCTCACGGTTTGGCCCGCCCCCTTTCACAGCTAATTAACTGTAATACGTAGAGTATTGTGTGAGTATCATTGAACTCAGCAGCGAGTTCCTGTGTCATTGGTGACGATTTGCGGTGTCTGAGTGCCGCTCAAATGCAGAGAGCGGCGTCCGCCAGTAACCCAGACGAGCGCAGTGGAGGGCCCATCCAACACTGCTTGCAGCTTTAATTATTATTACTTCTTTTCAGACCTTATACTCAAAAACTCACCAACATTTGCAGTTGCATCGAGCCTGGTGAAAATGTATGTATTTTAGGAATTTCGAGAATAGGCACACACATAAATGGCTTGCTAGCGCCCCCTAAAAAATCTAAAAAAATGTAGCCTTATGATTGAAAAGAGTCCAGGCCTGAGGACCTCTATAAGCTAAATGGGTCATAGCGCCCCCTGCTGGCAACAGGAAATCAGCTTGACAAACGTCACCCCTATTCTTCTGCTTTCAGCTTTATTTGTTCTTGTATTCTATCCTATTCATTATTATTTTTTTATTCTGTATGTGTGCAGAGTATATTTACATTTCCCTGATTTGGGATGAACAGAGTCTATTCATCTAATCTCTTATTTCTCTCTCAGGCCAGAGGTCTCGCTGCTTCTCTCAGTCTTTTCTACCCATAGCAGTGTGTTGGCTGATACTGTTGGTCATCATGGGCCTCCGTATCTACTGTGAGTACCACTGTCTTAACTTGTTGTTGTTATTTAAAGGACAAGTTCACATTTTATCAAGTCTGTCTGATGGCCAGATGTTCATAGAAACAGTTTTTGCTCGGTGTAATCCTTCCTCCTCTTCATACTGGCTCTGCTCTAAGACATATTCCAAAGTTCATCTGAAGCTGATATGAGGCTTCAGCAGTCTGAGTTAGAGAAATCAAGTGTGTAACATCTAAAGTTACAACCTTTATAGTACCAAGTTCCCTCTTTGTTTTCCCCAGACAGGATTTCTGAAGCAGATTGATAGAAACACAAAGATATTTAAAGATAAAACCATATTTTGACAAACTTAGACTACTGAAGTAGGGTTACACAATGTCATGATAGTGATAGTGGGCCGCTACTTGTTTATCTCCCATACCCAGACCCAAGTACGGCTGGAGCTCGATTATTTGCTCATTTAAAAGTCAGTTTAAGAAGGGAGAACTTAATAAAGTTTTTAAAATTGTACAAAGCTTGTATTTGTGTAAAATCAAGTGAAGCACCAGAGTCACAATATAACACTCCAAATACCAGAAAAAGTGATTAATTGATCATAATTTGGGCACTTTAATGTTAATATGAACACCTGCCTATTGTTTTAAGATACATTTGAAACATGTGAATCCATCCTCTAATGTGTTTTATTATAATGTAAATGTGTCATAATTGAAAAAAGAAAAGAAATAAGAAGCTCATTTTCATTTTGCAGTTACCAATCGCAACCTCAACCTCCAGGAGCTGGAGACGAAGAGGAAGATCTTAACAGGACCGATACAAAACATCAGTCGAGCTCGGTGGAGCATCAATGAATACTGCCCCAAAGTACAGAACGGTATGTTAAGATCTTAATAATGAGATCCAATAATAACCAATAATAATAATAATATCACAGAGAGTGTCTCACAATCCAGACCATCAGCAGATTCATTATAATTTCATTCATAGGACATATCTCTCCTCTGTGAAAATGCACCTTTGCCCTTTATGCACTTTCTGCCCAATTAATCCCAAGGCTCATATCTCCACATGTTTCTGGGAGTCTTCTCCCGTTGGTCAGTTCTGGATCCATACTGCATCCAAAATCTGGGCCTTGTTTAATGTTCCTGAGCCTGTTACTGTTCAGGTCTTGATTCTGAATGAGCTGTCAGCCTTTCAGCTCTCTGGGACCCAGAACCGTGCTGTGTCTGCTGGACTTACAGCTGCACAGAGGATGAATGCAAACGATTTTGTTGTTTGTGATTCGTGATTGGTTGTTTGTGTTTGTCAGTGTCTAATTTTTAATATGTAATAATATCCCAGAGTAGTGATGCTGTGTATTGGTTGGTCTCTGTAGTTTCAGAGAGGGGGTGTAGCGCTTTTCAGAAGGGATGGAGACTCTTCAGGTCCAGCTGCTATCTGATAGCTGGTCCTTCTGATCTGAAAACCTGGGAAGAAGCTCGAGAAGACTGCAGAGCAAGGAGTTCAGATTTGGTTGTTGTACGTGATAAATTGGATGAGGTAACGAGGAAGCTGTGGGAGGTTTTACGACACAATTCTGAAATAAAACGTATTTTCTCTAAGTCTGAACACGCTGTGAGTCTGTAGATCAGCGTGTTTATTAAAGTATAGTGTTTACATCTCTGATAAATGTTTCTATCTTGTCAGAATGCACTCCATCTTTACAGCTGGTACAGACCCTGGGTCTGAGAGCTGAAGGAGGGAGATGGAAGTGGATCGATGGAAGTGATCTGCCTGAAAGGTAAGAGACACATTCCTGAACACTTTGAATCTTAAATCTATCAGCCTTGATCTAAACATCATCTTCTTCCCTCAGTTTCAACAGATCGTTACATGGCCTACCTCCTACTGACGGTCAGTGTGCAGTTTCTGACCCGTTCAGATGGACATCAGTGAGCTGTGCTGCCATAAGACCATGGATCTGCCAAAAGAAGTCTTTATCTGTTTAACCCCTGCAGTCAGACTTGAGAAGGTTACTGGATGCTCGGCATGATAATATCAACTGGCTTCATAAATATCTAAATATAAATATTTAACTACAAAAAACTCTACTTCAGAATTTAATTGGATTGTTCATCAAAAAATAGGCATTTTATTTAGTTTGCTGTATGAAAAGAGAAAACAAATATTTATGAAGGAATTACTTTGAAAGCTGTGTGTGTAAACTAATAAATAGAGGAATTAGGTATGATACCAAACTATTACCTATTAATAACCTTTGTTAGAGATGAGATGCTTATTATTTGTATATCAGCAGATTAATGAGAGGTGCAGACAGACTGCTCAGCTTCCTGTTTCCTGTGTCACAGCTTATATTGTTGCTGCTCATGAGCCAAAATGGAGGCCCAGCATCACGCGTTGTTCTTCAGCATTTAATGTAAAGCATATTAATATCTAGTGTTTTATCTACTGTATCTAGAAGCAAAGTCCTCTTTTATTACATTGAATAAAAACCCTGCGACTCATTGTTGTTGTTGTATTATTCTTACATCATGCTGACTCCATGTCAGAACAGACAACATCATCAGGAAGTTACATCATCATTGGTCAGGATGTCAGAACCAGACGCTGTCACACAGGACTGCATAAGCGGGGTTCAAACGTTTGGGCTCTCCAGGTAAAAATGTGTATTAATGTGCATAAAGAAGTCAAGAAAAGATGGAAAATTCTCCAAAAGGCATCAAATGACAGATTAGACATTCGTATAATATGTCACAAAAAGTTAGATTTTATTTCCATCATTTACACTTTTAAAATAAGTGGAAGTTAAAGCACGATCTGGAAGAGCAAGAAACAGGAAACAAGTTCTGTGAACCGATGAGGTTAAATTATAACTTTTTGGCCGCAATGACCAAAGGTACGTTTAGAGAAGAAAGGGCACAGAATTTAATGAAAAGAACCTCTGTCCAACTGTTAAGCATAGGAGGGGGGGGGGGGGGGGGGGGCTCAATCATGCTTTGGGGTTGTATTGCAGCCAGTGGCACAGGGAAAATTTCACGAGTAGAAGGAAAAATGGATTCAATAGCATTTCAGCACATTTTGGACGCTAACTTGATGCCATATGTGAAAAAGCTGAAGATATAGAGATGATGGCTTCTTCAAATGGATAATAATCCTCAACACACCTCAAAATCCACAGTGGATTACATCAAGAGGCGTAAACTGAAGGTTTTGCCATGGCCTTCACAATCTCCTGACCTCAGCATAATGTAAAATCTATGGATAGACCTTAAAAGAGCAGTGCGTGACGGACAGCCCAGAAATCTCAAATAACTGGAAGACTTCTGGAAGAAGAATGGGAGAAGATACCTCCAACAAGAATTAAAGACTCTTGGCCGCCTACAAGAAGCTGTGATGAGAATGTATGAATACAGTCGTAGCTTTTAAATCCATCCATAAGTAACACTATGACAGAATGTATGAACACAGTCGTAGGTTTTAAACTTTTTCTGTAATAAATCATCAAAAAGCAAAAATCCTTTCAAAAGCCGTGGAACCCTGGTGTGAAATCTTATCAAATAGGGGTCTAAATTGTGTCAGTTTAGCGGTCCTTGATGTGAAAAGTCTGGAAACCCATGACCCAAACAGTGAAGACTGTCCTCCCCTCAAAAACCATCCCAGAGGTTGTGTATCCCAGCAGCAATGACAACTCAGTAACATTTATAATGGCGGTGCCCTCTAGTGGCTGTGGTAGTTATGACAGAAATAGATTTATTGTCAGGTAAGTGGCACATACGAAGACTTTCCTGTGGTTGATGTTCAAACGTTTACCAGCCAGATCTATAAAAGGAGGCAGTTTTTAAGTCATATCAGGAGATAGTGGATCAATTTCTTTTGGAAGGAAGGGGTGAATTTTGGAAATATTTACAACTAAGGAGCAATGTGCGACGTGTGTTCCCACTCAATAGAAGTATACAAGAATCTAAAATGGCGCAACATCTTTTTGATTTGCCAAATACAATGCATGGTGCTTCAACATTTCACAAAAATATAATGGAATTACAAAGTGTGAGCACTGAGAATCTTATGTTAATATACAGGGGGCATAAGTATACACCCCCCATGTTAAAATACAGTGAGCACCTGAACACACCTCCATGTAAGACCAACACACCCAGGACTTACGCCTCTGGACTTAAAGAATCAGTAAAATGAAGAAGTTCCTGTTTTGTCGGATGGGTCTTCAGTCTCAGCAGAAAGAAGTGATTGAATTTGATTATGACAGAAGTGACAGTCGGTTGGTGATATGTTGACGGCAGCAGAGTGGGTTAATGCTGCAGACACACACACATTGTGGTTAACACCTTTAAAGGAGAAGACTTGCGACATTAGCTGCTAACCACAAATTATCTGTCTAATCTTCAAAAGCAGAACTAACAACTAAAAATATACTCTTTGAAATGTAACTAAACTTCCCCTTGAAAAGAACACGTTAATATCAGCTGCCAAATTAAAAGAAAACGGTCACATCCTCAGCGTAGAAGTGTAGTAAAGACGGTGGCAGCGGAGCAGACGCCCTCCTAACAGCTCTCATACAGGACTGCAGCAGGACTTTACACATCTGTTCAGGATGATCAGACCTCCACAGGACGACATCGGTAATTATAAATACTCTGATGTTTATGTATCTGTATGTAAATCTACTATATGTCTATGTGGCAGGATGTTGTCTACATTTGTGTTTGACGTTTGTCTTTCAGAGGAAATGGAGGAAGAAGCAGCAGCTGACTATGTTAATGCTCCAGCACGCACTGGGAAGAAAATGGCCGCTCGTCCAGGTACATTTCACACATTTAATGTTGTTAAATTTTTTATTTTTTATTTTTGGAATTTATGGTCAATAAAGCTCATTTATGGGAAATTATACCTAATGTTTGAGTTAGAAAAGCAACAATTAGGAATTATTGAGACTAAAATTAAAGGAATGGATGTTGATGATAATCACAGACTGGAATATGTCAACTTTTACTCAATACTATTTCAACAACACTTCACTTTGTTTTACAATGCTATAAAATAGAATAAGACCCAAAATTAATGAAAGTAGAGATTTGTACTTGGCAAAGAGCGTTGGGTGGAATCAATCATGTTATTTTGGGGAATTAAAAAACACATTGAGATAGCCCAACATGAGGACAACATGAGGGTTAAGACCGACGCAGTTGTTAATATCCCGTCCTGTGCCCTCGTCGTTTAAATAATAAATGCACCTGCGTCCATCTTTGCCCATCTTTGGGAATAGGCGCCAAAAATGGCTCGCTAGCGCCACTACAAAGTTAAAATAATTGAGCCCCCTGCAGTGGATTTAATGAGGACTCACAAAACGCAGTACACATATGTATCATGGCAGGACGGACATAAAACTCCATTGTAGCAACACCCTAAACACAACAGGAAGTCCACCAATTTTAATTGAAAGTTCGGAATTAGTGCGATTTTGGCGATTTCCACATGTTCTACTTTAACAAACTCCTCCTAGAGATTTCATCCGATCAACTTCAAACTTGTTCTGTGTCATCTTAACATGTCAACAATGAAAAGTTATTAAAAGCAAAACTTCACAAAGTCACAAGGCCCCTAGTGGCAACAGGAAGTAAGCCTAAAAGACAAGGAGCTATACTTTAACAAACTCCTCCTAGAGATTTCTTCAGATCAACTTCAAATTTGGTCTGTACCTTCTCAACACCTCAAAGACGAAAAGTTATTAACATCAACCTTTGCAGCTTTAATTATTATTACTTCTTTTCTTGCACCTTTTTGGAGACCTTATACTCAAAAACTCACCAAAATTTGCGGTTGCATCGAGCCTGGTGAAAATGTAAATATTTTAAGGATTTCGAGAATTGGCACACACAAAAAGTTCTTGCTTGTGGGATTGTTCAGGATTGTGAGTAATGAAGTACTAATCCAAGACATTGCGAATAAAAGACATTTATCACAAAACAGTTGGTGCCCGATGAACTTTTGGCATCTACATGAGCATTTACAATCGCTGGTTTAAGTCTACCATGGATGATTACGATATTATGGTTTATTCCAAATGTCAATGGAGAAATTGCATGTGAGGTATCATTGAACTCAGCAGAGACTTCCTTTGTCATTGCTCACGGTTTGGCCCGTCCCCTTTGCAGCTAAAAAATGCAAAATCGCGAATATTTTTTTTTTAAATTCAGATGAATAAAAAGTTTTTTTTTTAACTAAACATGTCTATAAGATAAATGCAGACTATCAATCTGATGAATAAAAACACTTAAAATATATGTTCGTGTATAAAATAAATGCAGATTATAGGCAAACTAAAAAAATCCTTCTGCCATCCCGAGTTTCTACTTTTCAAAATAAAAGATTGCATCTGGAATAAAATACTAATATCTCTCTGACTTTTCAAAGTAAAAGCTCACGTTAACTATCATGCTAATGAATACAATATTTGATGTGTTTTTAAATATTTAAAAATACATGTCCGTCTCTAAAATACTAAAAAAATCTTTCCATAGCTGCAACTTTGATCCAAGTTGCAGCTATACAAAGAATTTCTCTTCCGACAAAGTTCAAGCATTTGGTTTTGTTTTAAAAAAAAATGTCCCCCTTTCATACAATACAACACAAAATACAATAGAACCGCTGACGGAAGTGGAAGAAAAATTCAATCGCATCCTGGCCCAAGACCGTGGCAGCAGAGATACGCAGTCAAATGCAGGACAGGTCCCAGAGACCCGAAGGCCGAGGCCACGGTAGTAGAAAAATAGAACCGCATTCTTCCCCGAGTCCCAGAGACCCGACAGCCGAGGCCGCGGTGGTAGAAAAATACGACCGCGTTCTGCCCCGAGTCTCAGAGACCCGACAGCGTTCTGCCCCGGGTCCCGGAGACCTGACAGCCGAGGCCGACAGTCGCTCTCGCCATGCTGATATGTTGTATTTGCAGCAATGTCCCAGTGAAGTGTGAAAACAATATACCATAGAATTGTTGTGTGTGCAGATCGTGGATTGTTATCCCTCCTCAGGAGATCGTTCCGTTAGTCGCAGAAACGGCTGCGTCGCTGATGCAGGTTTCATCAGATGTAGCCACGTTAATATGGAACAACACAAGCATAACATTCAGAAATGAGCAAACTAGCCTACATAGGCTTTGGCAAAAGTGTTACTTTAACAGTTTTTTAACATTTTTCCATTAATTGCAACATCTGGAAAATTATTCGCGACATCCTAATTTTGACCCTCTGGATTTACCGTTGGACACACCTCCGTATGAGACGAGACCGCGTGAGACGGGACGGATGACATGGGACGCTCCAGGCTGCAGCCATACCCGTCTCGATTTATAGGAAACTTTATGTGATACTGAACCGCCCCTATACTTCTGCTTTCAGCTTTATTTGTTCTTGTATTCTATCCTATTTATTATTTCTTTTATATTCTGTATGTGTGCTGAACATATTTACACTTCCCTGATTAGGAATGAACAGAGTCTATTCATCTAATCTCTTATTTCTCTCTCAGGCCAGAGGTCTCGCTGCTTCTCTCAGTCTTTTCTACCCATAGCAGTGTGTTGGCTGATACTGTTGGTCATCATGGGCCTCCGTATCTACTATGAGTACCACTGTCTTAACTTGTTGTTGTTATTTAAAGGACAAGTTCACATTTGATCAAGTCTGTCTGATGGCCAGATGTTCATAGAAACAGTTTCTGCTCGGTGTAATCCTTCCTCCTCTTCATACTGGCTCTGCTCTAAGACATATTCCAAAGTTCATCTGAAGCTGATATGAGGCTTCAGCAGTCTGAGTTAGAGAAATCAAGTGTGGAACATCTAAAGTTACAACCTTTATAGTACCAAGTTCCCTCTTTGTGGTTTACCAGACAGGATTTCTGAAGCAGAGTGATAACAACACCAAGATATTTAAAGATAAACCATATTTTGACAAAACTTTGGCTACTGAAGTATAGTGTCACGATAGTGATAGTGGGCCGCTACTTGTTATACTCCCATACCCAGACCCCAAGGACAGCTGGAGCGCGATTATTGGCACATTTTAGTCAGTTTAAGAAGGAAGAACTTAATAAAGTTATCAACATTGTAAAAAGCTTGTATTTCTGTACAATCAAAAACAGTGGAGACATATTGTTGGTTTCTGATCCATTATTTGAAGTGCGTGTTGGTATAAAGATATGATTGGTTTGATTAAAGGCAGGACACATTCAGAAAGCCGTATCTTACTTAAAACAGCATGGATGTTGTAGTTTTTTCAAGTTTGTATGCATGAGGAAGCACCAGAGACACAAAATAACACTCCAAATACCAGAAAAAGTGATTTATTTCTTAATATAAGCACTTTAATGTTAATATGAACACCTGCCTATTGTTTTAAGATACATTTGAAACATGTGAATCCATCCTGTAATGTATTTTATTATAATGTAAATGTGTCATAATTGAAAAAGAAAAGAAGTAAAAAGCTCCTTTTCATTTTGCAGTTACCAATCGCATCCTCAACAACAACTCAACAGGACCGGCACAAAACATCAGTCGAGCTCAGTGGAGCATCGATGAATACTGCCCCAAAGGAAATAACGGTATGTTAAGATCAAAATAATGAGATCCGATATTAACCAATAATAATAATAATATCACAGAGAGTATCTCACAAACTAAACCATCAGCAGATTCACTACAATATCATTCATAGGAAATATCTCACCCCTGTGAAAATGCACCATATTAAAGTTATTAACAGCCCTTTATCCACTTTCTGCCCAATTAGAGCACAAGGCTCATATCTCCACATGTTCTGGGAGTCTTCTCCCGTTGGTCAGTTCTGGATCCATATTGCATCCAAAATCTGGGCCTTGTTTAATGTTCCTGAGCCTGTTACTGTTCAGGTCTTGATTCTGAATGAGCTGTCAGCCTTTCAGCTCTCTGGGACCCAGAACCGTGCTGTGTTTGCTGGACTCACAGCTGCACAGAGGATGATAGAGACCCGTTGGAAAACACCACACGACCTGTCTATCTGCACGTGGACCCCTTCCTACCTGCATGTGGTCTAGTTGGAGGTGTCCACGCGGATAAATGGTGTCCCAGGGAAGACTCTGGACACATGGTGGTGCATTGCTGACTCTGTGAGGACCTCACAGAGTCAGCAATGCACCTCTAACTAGGGCAGGTGCTTGGTGACTGTGTGTCTGTTTCTGCGTGTGTTGTTTTGTCTCCCTCCCTCCCATCTTTCCTCTGTTTAATCATTTGTATTTGTAAAATTATTATATATATTTGTCTCAGTGTATTGTTTGTGATTTTTTGTCACTGTCTATTTCTTAAATATGTAAAAAAAAAAACCTTTGATAACAAAAAAATAAATATCCCAGAGTAGTGATGCTGTGTATTGGTTGGTCTCTGTAGTTTCAGAGAGACGGTGTGGAGGTCGTCAGGAGGGATGGGTACTCTGCAGGTCCAGCTGCTATCTGTTTGCTGGTCTTTCTGATCTGAAAACCTGGGAAGAAGCTCGAGAAGACTGCAGAGCACGGAGTTCAGATTTGGTTGTTGTACATGATGAAGATGAACAGGTAATGAGGAAGCTGTGGGAGTTTTTACAACCCAATTCTGAAATAAAATGTATTTTCTCTAAGTCTGAACACACTGTGAGTCTGTAGATCAGCGTGTTTATTAAAGTATAATGTTTACATCTCTGATAAATGTCTCTCTATCTTTTGTAAGGATGCACTCAGTCTTTACAGCAGGTACGGACCCTGGATTGGTCTGAGAGCTGAAGGAGGGAGATGGAAGTGGATCGATGGAAGAGATCTGACTGAACGGTAAGAGACACATTCCTGAACACTTTGAATCTTAAATCTATCAGCCTTGATCTAAACATCATCTTCTTCCCTCAGTGTCAGCAGATGGATACATAAACCACCTCCTACTGACGGTCAGTGTGTAATTTCTGTGCGCGGGGTCAGATTGGTCTCATTAAGCTGTGCTGAAAGATGGCCATGGATCTGCCAGAAGAAGTCTTTATCTGTTTAACCCCTGCAGTCAGACTTGAGAAGGTTACTGGATGCTCTGCATGATAATATCAACTGGCTTCATAAATATCTAACTATGAAAAACTCTACTTCAGAATTTAAATGGATTGTTTTTCAAAAGAAATTTAGGCATTTTATTTTGTTTGCTGTAAGATGGTTGTGTGTCTGAACAAAACTCAGTTCGTGTGTTTTTGTTCTGCTTTGTTAGAGATGAAATGCTTATAATCTGTATATCAGCAGATTGATGAGCGGTGCAGACAGACTGCTCAGCTTCCTGTTTCCTGTGTCACAGCTTATATTGTTGCTGCTCATGAGCCAAAATGGAGGCACAGCATCACGAGTTTTCACAAAATGTCCCCAGAGCTCTTTTCTTAATAATATAATATTAATATGTAGAATGTTTTCTATTCATCTATCTAGAAAAAAAAAGCTTTATTACATTGAATAAAAACTCTGACACATTGTTTTTATCGTCTTTTTCTTACATAGTGACAAACAACATCATTCAGGAAGTTACAACATCGTTGATCAGGTTGTTCCTCAGGCAGTGGTGGAATGTAACTAAGTACATTTACTCTAAGTACTGTACTTACATCCAATGTCCCGTATATTTAGAAAAGGGTTAGGGTTAGTCTGTTAGTCTGTCCACCAGAGGACGCTCTACAATGTCCCTGTTAGTGATGGCGTTACATAGTCTGTCCACCAGAGGACGCTCTACAACGTCCCTGTTAGTGATGGCGTTGCATAGTCTGTCCACCAGAGGACGCTCTACAACGTCCCTGTTAGTGATGGCGTTGCATAGTCTGTCCACCAAATGACGCTCTACAACGTCCCTGTTAGTGATGGTGTTGCATAGTCTGTCCACCAATTTGTTGTTTCTAGTGTCAGTGTGACACTAGGCCTTACTGACACAGAGCTACAGAGGTTAGAACACAGAATTTCTATTTCCGTCCAAGTAACTGTAAGAATATTACATGGGCTATATACTAACATAGTACCCTAGCCACATGTCTCAACTTAGAACAGAAAAAATCCTAAAGAACATTACTTATAAAATGGATTTTATATGAATGTATTTCTACAGATATGTCTGTGCGTTTGTCTCATTTCTTATTTCTAAAAAAGCCCAAAAAGTGCTAAATACATAACTTCTGAAATACAACAACACATCCGCACACACATCGCGGAAACTTGAGAAGATCTGGCGCTCCACCAAACTGGAAAATTCTCGTTTAATCTGGCAAGATAGTCTTAAAACGTATAGGAAGGCCCTCCGTAATGCCAGAGCAGCGTACTACTCGTCATTGATAGAGGAAAATAGGAACAACCCCAGGTTTCTTTTCAGTACTGTAGTCAGGCTAACGGAAGGTCACAGCTCTACTGAGCCAAGTATTCCCATAGCTCTTAGTAGTAACGACTTTATGAGGTTCTTCAATGATAAAATTATAACTATTAGAAGCAAAATTCACCAAGACTTACCTTTAAGTGGCACTGACTTATCTCTAAACTCAGGAACCTTAGAAACAGCTGTAAAACCAGATACATGTTTTGACTGCTTTGCTTCACTTGATCTTTATCAATTTAATTCAATTATTTCTTCATCTAAACCATCAACCTGCCTCTCAGACCCCATCCCGACTAGGCTACTTAAAGAAGTTTTACCATTAGTCAACACTTCGCTACTGAATATAACCAATTTGTCTTTATTAACAGGCTATGTACCACAGCACTTTAAAGTTGCTGTAATTAAACCTCTTCTGAAAAAAGCCAAACCTTGATCCAGATGTTTTAACCAACTATAGACCTATATCCAACCTTGATCCAGATGTTTTAGCCAACTATAGACCTATATCCAATCTTTATACAGATGTTTTAGCCAAATGTAGACCTATATCCAATCTTGATCCAGATGTTTTAGCCAACTATAGACCTATATCTAACCTTCCATTTCTCTCTAAGATTCTTGAGAAAGCAGTCGCCAAACAGCTGTGCGACTTTCTGCATAGCAACAGCTTATTTGAGGATTTTCAGTCAGGATTTAGAGTTCATCATAGCACAGAGACAGCACTTGTGAAAATTACTAATGACCTCCTAATTGCTTCAGTTAGCTAAACTTCAAATGTGCCTTCAGGATATTAAAACCTGGATGACCTGTAATTTTCTGTTAAACTCCGATAAAACTGAAGTTATTGCTCTCGGACCCAAGCACCTTCGTGACGCATTATCCAAAGATATAGTTACTCTGGATGGCATCACCCTGGCCTCCAGCACCACCCTGGCCTCCAGCACCACCCTGGCCTCCAGCACCACTGTGAAGAATCTTGGAGTCATCTTTGATCAGGACATGTCCTTTAATTCCCACTTAATGCAATGTAATGCCGCACAGCGTCCTGCTATGCCATGAACTACTACAAAGAACTTCTACAAACTACTAATTTTTTCTATTTTTTATTGCCACTCTTCATTCTAACCCCAACTGGCCCGTCAGACACCGCCTACCAAGAGCCTGGGTCTGACCGAGGTTTCTGCCTAAAAGGAAGTTTTTCCTCGCCACTGTCGCACTGTTGCTGCTCTGGAGGAAACTACTAGAACTGTTGGGTCCTTGTAAATTCTGGAGTGTGGTCTATCTGTAAAGTGTCTTGAGATAACTCTTGTTATGAATTGATACTATAAATAAAATTGAATTGAACTTAAAGCAAATTTCAAGGATCGCCTTTTTTCACCTACGTAATATTGCAAAAATCAGGAATATCCTGTCTAAAAATGATGCAGAAAAACTAGTCCATGCATTTGTTACTACTAGGTTGGATTACTGCAATTCTTTGTTATCAGGCTGCTCGAAAAAATCCATAAAGACTCTTCAACTGATCCAGAATGCTGCAGCACGTGTTCTGACAGGAACCAGGAAAAGAGATCACGTTTCTCCTGTTTTAGCTTCTCTGCATTGGCTTCCTGTAAAATCCAGAATAGAATTTAAAATCCTTCTTCTCACCTACAAAGCTCTTCATGGTCAGGCTCCATCTTATCTTAAAGAGCTCATAGTACCTTACAACCCTGCGAGAGCACTACGCTCCCAGAATGCAGGGTTACTGGTGGTTCCTAGAGTCTCTAAAAGTAGAACGGGAGCCAGAGCGTTCAGCTATCAGGCTCCTCTCCTATGGAACCAGGTTCCAGTTTGGGTCCGGGAGGCAGACACCGTCTCCACATTTAAGAGTAGGCTTAAGACTTTCCTTTTTGATGAAGCTTATAGTTAGGGCATAGAATCGAATATTGTTAGGGAGAAGTAGTTAGTCACATAGTTTTCAGATTTATCTATCATATAATCAAGAATATAGTAAAACTAGGGGGAGACTTGACATACAGCCCGATCCGGTTGGGGAGAGTTCTGGCCCGACCGGGCTGGAGCTCTCTTTACCTTGTCTCTCTTGGTTTTGCTGTAATAATAGTTTTAGACAGCTTGGGACTTATTTTGATACACTAGTTAGGGCATAGAATCAAATATTGTTAGGGAGTAGTAGTTAGTCACATAGTTTTCAGATTTATCTATCATATAATCAAGAATATAGCAAGGCTAAAGGGAGACTTGGCATACAGCCCGATCCGGTTGGAGCTGGGGACTTATTTTGACACACTGAGCTCCTCTCTCCTCTATCTTTCCATCTTTTCATTTATGTGCACCCATGCCCCAGAAATGCTTGTTACTAACCTAGCTCTGGGGAGTCATTCCCCGGAGTCCTTATGTTCTTTTTTCCCCAGCATGTTCCCTTGGATCAGAGAGGCTCCAAAATCAGGGTAGCAGCTGTCGCCATGGTCCCGCTCCATGTTCTGTGATGCCATGTTCAACTGCTACACTGCAGTGTCCTGCTACGTCCTGCTACGTCCTGCTACGTCCTGCTGCGTCCTGCTACGTCCTGCTACGTCCTGCAGTGCCTTGTAATGCCCCACAGCGTCCTGCTATGCCATGAACTACTACAAAGAACTGCTACAAACTACTAATTTTTTCTATTTTTGTTATTGCCACTCTTCATTCTAACCCCAACCGGCCCATCAGACACCGCCTACCAAGAGCCTGGGTCTGACCGAGGTTTCTGCCTAAAAGGAAGTTTTTCCTCGCCACTGTCGCACTGTTGCTGCTCTGGAGGAAACTACTAGAACTGTTGGGTTCTTGTAAATTCCGGAGTGTGGTCTATCTGTATAGTGTCTTGAGATAACTCTTGTTATGAATTGATACTATAAATAAAATTGAATTGAATTGAATTGAATACCTAAAATAAGTACATACATAGATTTATAGGAATAAGTCATCATAATTTGACTAAATGGTGAAATGCCATAAGACGGCCTTATTTTTGCAATGAAAGGGCAGGAGTCATCACAGGAATAGTTTTTTCTGGCCATGTTTGGTATCATTCAACTCGTCTTCTTATTGGCTACACAGGGATGCCAGTTTTATGACTTCTTTCTCTAACTTGTGGGATATGCTGTCAGTTTTTCCCACGTGGGCCCAATGGGGACTGTGAGATTTCAATGCTTACCTTGGGAGTATCTTGAGATAGACTGAAGCTATTGGCTGGGAACATAGTTCATTGGAAACTGCAGATGCAACAGATTCTGACGGTGTGCGGAGTGAGAATGTAGCTTGCACAGGGGAAAAGATACACGCGATCAAAACCGAGAAATGATGCATGATCTAGATTTCTCTACGTCGAAACTTGGCCAGAAACTACCAGATTGTGAGGGGACCAGATAATTATGGATTACAAGGCTTGGATATTCTAATAGCTTGGCGTGTTTACGAAGTAGGAATACCACGTTTATGGCAATCTTTCACCGCTGTGATGAAACACACGAGGAGACAGGTAGGAAAACACACTCTATTTAGACTCGAATCTTTCTGTCTCGCTTTACTTCAGAACATGATTATAACCGTTGTGAGTCACCTTATTGCTTGTGTGTGGGCTCGATGGAATCATGAGACTTTAAGCTTTTAAATGGTGTATGGCTTGAGCGTGTTTATGACGGTTTAATGCTTGCAATTTATGACGGAAGTCAGCACTTCCGAAAAACGGCGAAGATAAGTCCCGCTGCCGGGCACTATAATCTCAACAGTTTGATGTTCTGTTGTTACAATAAAACAAACTATCATCATATTATTTTCGTGAGAACTCATAAATAACTACAAATAACTAATGTTATGTAAATCTGTTTAAGTTTTGAAATGCGTTTCTGGATTTAAAAAAAAAAATATATATACAGTATAAATCAGTACAGTATAAAATTTAACTGCTGCTGAGGGTTGAGACTGAGCATGAGATTCATTTATCAATCATAATGCTAAAAAAATTACAGTGATGAAGATTGGAAAAGTTTTTGTATTTTTTCTGTAGCACTTTATACATCTGCACACACACCGCACAGCCAGAACCACGTACTCTCTCTTTGGGACGACTAGTTGGATTTTTTTTACACTATGTCCAGTTCTCATGATCCATTCATACATATAGCTACAAACATGATGCACTGTATTCATATACAGTGGGGTTCAAAAGTTTGGGCCCCCCAGGTAAAAATGTGTATTTATGTGCACAAAGAAGCCAAGAAAAGATGGAAAAATCTCCAAAAGACATCAAATGACAGATTAGACATTCGTATAATATGTCACAAAAAGTTAGATATATTTCATCATTTACACTTTTCAAAATAACAGAAAACAACAACTTTTGCATCTGCAAAAGTTTGGGCCCCTGCTAAGTTTACCCCCCCCCCCCTTTGGAAAGCTGAGACAGATCATCAACTCATCAGACTCAGTGGACGAGGCACGAGGTTATGTTTTGGGGTTTTGTTGTATACTTCGTCCTTGTGATTGTGTTCTGGTTTTGGCATTGTATATGTTTTAGTCCTTGTCTAGTTTACTTTCTGTCTTGGCAATGTCTGTATGTTCTGTTTCCTGTTTTATTTTGATAGTCTGGTTTTCTGTTTCTGGTTTTACTTCCTGTGATTTCCCACTCTTGGGATTCAAGATTCAAGATTTCTTTATTGTCACACGGACTGTGTACGTTTTGATCGTTTGTTTTTTTGTTTAAACCACAAAACAAAATAACGAGAAGAACACAGTTTTTTGTTGGTTGTTTCAAACCAAAAACAAAGAAACGGTAAAAAGAGAGCCGTTCTCCCGTTTTGGTTTCTGAATTCAAAAAACGAAAAACGACTAAACCAATTTCAAATAACGGTCTGTTTTGGTTTTTTGAAATTCCTATTTTCATTTCTCCGTTTGAAGATCTACATCAAAAGAAAGACAGGTGGACCGGAAGTAATAGTAAAAATAGCCTACAAAAATAAAACTCAAGCTTTTATAACGGGTAAATTGTGCTGCACTATACCAGAGTAACGTTAGAAGAAAATTTTTTATCAATTAATAGGATGATATGAACCTGGACCGAAAGAAATATGTTAGCAACAATAGTTTATTACAGTTATTTAATTTGGAGCCTATCCACGTGCACGTCACCAGCGCTGTTTAATGAGCGCATTGTTTTGTTCAATACAGTTGGTAATATAAGGTAACCTATGATATAGTTGGTAATATAGGATAACCTGAGAACTTGTGTGTGCAGAGTTGTTACTGTTAGCGCTATATTAAATAATTAAATAAATATTTAATGTGGTTTCCATGTAATGGACCAAACTGGTCCCCTTTCTACCAGCAGATGGCAGCATTTAAATGACTGACTGTATTGTGCCTTTGGTAAACTATTTTAAATCAAGATTACTGATCCAGATGTGTTTTTTGTTGTTCATTTCATTTGGTTTTTGATTTTATTTGTAACCTAGTTATCATCATCATCATCATCATCATTCCCCCCCAGCCCAGAGTTAAACCTGCATGCCCTTCTGTTTTAACCTGACTCTAACACTGCTATCAGCTTCTTAGCAGCTCAGACAACAAACTCACATCAGAAATGTCCTAATGGAGGCCATCTGGCCAAAAGAATGATTTACCAGTGTGCTATACACTGTGTGAATCTTTCTTTACACATTCTAGTGTGTATAACATACAACACTCCCATTGTGTCATGCAAGTGAAGAGAATCCATTCACGCTAAACATTTATTCAACATATATAGCACACATGCTTTCAAAAGCATTGCATGTACAATCTATGTCTGCAGAACATTTACTGTGAATCCCTAAGGTAGGAATATTTTGCAATGTCCTCAAAAGAAAGTCCAAAAACATAATCACGTTATGAAATACAGGCTTTCAAATCTGAGTACATCAGCAATAACTGCAACAAAACGTTTCCAGTAACTTTTGAACAGTCCTGCTTATTGACTTGGATGGATCTTTGCTCATTCCTCTGTACAGAACAGCTTCAACTCTTGGATGTTGGTGGGGTTCCTCACATGAGCTGCTTGCTTCCTCATCCTTCCACAACATTTCACTCCTTTTAAGGTCAGAACGTTTGACTTGGCCTTTCTAAAACGTTAATTTCATTCTTCGAAAGGTATGTTGGTAGATTTATTTTGTCACAATATAACAGGTTAAATAGTATGAAGTATAAATGGAGTTTGTAACTCCCTTTTGATACATAGCAGACAACATTCATTAATATACTGTAGAAGCAAATATAAAAATGGTAAACAGAAATAAACTATAACCAGTGGAGCAGTGCTGAGGATGAATTAGAGTTTAAGAGTCTGATAGCGTTGGAGGAAAAGAAAAGCTGCTCTGCAGTGGTGCGGCAGCAGAAAATCTACATCCCTTCCCAGAAGGCAGCATGGTGATCAGGCTGTGGCTGGGGGGGGGGGTACTGTCCTTTAGGATCCTTTGGGCTCTGCGTATGCACCTCACTCCCTGAGATCACTGATGCTCGGGAGATGGGTACCAATGATCTTTTGAGCAGTATAATCTCTCGCTGCTGAGCCCTCAGGTCCTGGTCATGGTCCTGGTCCTGGTCCTGGGCCGTGCACATCCCATGCCAGTTTGGGATGTTTCCAGTCAGGATGCTTTCTATTGCTCCTCTCTAAAAGCTGACAATAACTTGGCATGGGAATTTGGCCTTCTTACACTTGATACTGGAGCAGTGGACCAACAACTCGCTGCACTTCCCAAAGTGCAGAGATGAAACTTTTATTGAAATAAATGTGAAAATACAGGGATGGGGGAAGTTGTTTCTCTTTTGAAGGACACAATAAAAAGTTAGGGGATTGTTTAAATTGGGGAACTGTTAAATTATTATGTTCATCGTTGCTGATGTTATTTTACGAAAAAATAATTCATTATTAAATTGTTAATTTTTTTATGTTCACTTGCAGAATATTTAAGTTTAGTTGAAAGCACGCTTTGTTCTTAATCTGTTATTTTATGCAAATGATAAATGAATCAATTCATGTTATTAAAATGTTTAGATTATGTTCACTTGCTTGGTGTCTATTACAAACACTAAAACCACACCCCCCACTGGACTTCAGGCTTATATGTAAGACAGGTTTTTAAATTTGTGAGTGTTACAGTCAACTCCTAAAACAGTTCATGGAGTAGAATAGCACATGGAAATCAGACCAACATCATGAGGAGAAAGAGCTCATTTTGGTGAGTAGGCTAATGCCTTAAGCAGCAGGGCTAAGAAACAAGATTTGTGAAAGCACAGTTATGATGAAAATAATAGAAAGTGTTTAGCTTTCCAAAATCACAGAACATAAAACTTAATTTCTATATTATCTCTAAATGACAGTAGCTCGCACACAGCAGGCATGGTGCGACACCTACTGGTTTGTTTTTGTAATGTTTTGAACTGCCCTTGACGGTCCATATATGGTGGAAATAACTGTAATAAACTGTGATAAACTACTGTTGCTAACGTATTTCTTTCGGTCCAGGTTCATATCAGCCTATTTATTGATTAATTTTTTTCTTCTAACGTTACTCTGGTATAACGTTAGTGCAGCACAATTTACCCGTTATAAAAGCTTGGCTTTTATTTTTGTAGGCTATTATTACTATTACTTCCGGCCCACCTGTCTTTCTTTTAATGTAGATCTTCAAACGGAGAAATGAAAATAGGAATTTCAAAAAAACAAAAACGTTATTTGAAATTGGTTTAGTCGTTTTTCGTTTTTTGAATTCAGAAACCAAAACGGGACAACGGCTCTCTTTTTACTGTTTCTTTGTTTTTGGTTTGAAACGATAAACGAAAAACTGTGTTTTTCTCGTCATTTTGTTTTGTTTTGTGGTATGGGTTTGCAGAGCATGTGGAATGATAAATATAAATATAATCTCTAAAAAAACTGAAAAATATAAATATCTAGATGCAAAATAGATACAGTTGGGAAAGAGTGTAAAGTATAAATATTCATATTTAAAGTGAAGTAGTGCGGTAGAGAATACGGTGCATTCAGGTGCATTTCTAACAGATTATTTTGTATATGAATAGTATTCAGATTGAATTATTGTTTTAGTGTTTTGTTGTTGTGGCAGCAGTGGGGAAGAAGCTGGTGTTGAACCTTGCGGTCCTTGCTCTCAGACTGGGGTACCTGCTGCCAGAGGGGGGGTGGGTGAGAGGGGTCCTTGATGATGCTCATTACATTTCACTTCAATTCAATTCAATTTCATTTACATAGTGCTAAATCACAACAACAGTTATCTCATTGCGCTTTCCATAAAGAGCAGGTCTAGACCAGGACTCTGATGTTATTTATCTCCCAGGTCTTTCCATAAAGAGCAGGTCTAGACCAGGACTCTGTGATGTTATTTATCTCCCAGGTCTTTCCATAAGGAGCAGGGTAGACCGGACTCTGGGATGTTATTTATCTCCCAGGTCTTTCCATAAAGAGCAGGTCTAGACCAGACTCTGGGATGTTATTTATCTCCCAGGTCTTTCCATAAAGAGCAGGTCTAGACCGGACTCTGGGATGTTATTTATCTCCCAGGTCTTTCCATAAAGAGCAGGTCTAGACCAGGACTCTGGGATGTTATTTATCTCCCAGGTCTTTCCATAAAGAGCAGGTCTAGACCGGACTCTGGGATGTTATTTATCTCCCAGGTCTTTCCATAAAGAGCAGGTCTAGACCGGACTCTGGGATGTTATTTATCTCCCAGGTCTTTCCATAAAGAGCAGGTCTAGACCAGGACTCTGGGATGTTATTTATCTCCCAGGTCTTTCCATAAAGAGCAGGTCTAGACCAGACTCTGGGATGTTATTTATCTCCCAGGTCTTTCCATAAAGAGCAGGTCTAGACCGGACTCTGGGATGTTATTTATCTCCCAGGTCTTTCCATAAAGAGCAGGTCTAGACCGGACTCTGGGATGTTATTTATCTCCCAGGTCTTTCATAAAGAGCAGGTCTAGACCGGACTCTGGGATGTTACTAACAGAAACCCAACAGTTCACCAAGAGGAAGTACTAGGACACAGACACAAGTAAACACTTCCTTTAAGACGCAGAAACCTCGAGCAGAACTATGGCTCAGGGTGGGGGAGAGAGAGAGAGAGAGAGAGAGAGAGAGAGAGAGAGAGAGAGAGAGAGAGAGAGATGGCGAATTGTAGCAGAGGGTGTGGAGTAGGAACATGGAGGCGGCAGGTGAATCCATCCTCGGATCCAGACTCCACAGATCCAGACTCCACAGATCCAGAGCCAGAAACACCTGCAGGAAGCGATAGGAGGAGAGAGGAGAGGGGCGAGAGAGCACAAGACTCCGGGAAAGGGAAGAAGTTGAGTTAGTAACACGCATTAATGGGATGAGGTTGCATACAGATGGAGAGAAGGAGGAGGAGAGAGGTGCTCAGTGCATCATGGGAAGTCCCCCAGCAATCTAGGCCTATAGCATTTGAGAGGCATCTTTTCTGGGCCAGCTCCTGAATCCTCTGATGTCTTCCAGCTGTGTCCCAGCCTCTTGTTACCTCGTTACCCTCTGGATTTAGTCTTCCCCTTGTCTCTTGTCAGATCATTGTAGTGTTTTCAGTTTGGATTGGAGTGTTTCTGGTTTTGGTCAGTACTTGCTTGGAGAATCCCTTTTGTCTTTGAATTTTAGTTTAGGTTTTGAGATTGTGTCCGTTGGTTCTGGCATTAGTTGGTTAGTACTGTTATGTCTTTTCTGGAATAACCCTAAAACATCTCTCCATTTTGGGTGTGCCATTCACCTCCCTGCCTTAACAAATCCAACTTTCTAATTCCTCAAAATAACATGATTGATTCCACATGCTCTTTGCCAAGTACAAATTTCTACTTTCATTAATTTTGGGTCTTATTCAATTTTATAGCATGTAAAACAAATGGAAGTGTTTTTGAAATAGTATTGAGTAAAAGTTGACATATTCCAGTCTGTGATTATCATCAACATCCATTCCTTTAATTTAGTCTAAATAATTCCTATTTTCTGCTTTTCTAACTCAAACATTAGGAACAATTTCCTATAAACAAGGTTTATTGTCCATAAATTCCAAAAATAACTGTAAAACTAGAGCCACGCCAAAATATTTACTCGGACATTCTGGCTCCGCTTTGGATGTCATCTAGGAAAATGGTCTTCATGGAAGAGTCATCAGAAGAAAACCTCTTCTACGTCCTCACCACAAAAATCAGTGTTTGAAGTTTGCAAATGAACATATAACAAGCCTGATGCATTGTGGGAACAAGTTCTTGGACCGATGAGGTTAAAATAGAACTTTTTGGCCACAATGAGCAAAGGTACGTTAGGAGAAGAAAGGGCACAGAATTTAATGAAAATAACCTCTGTTCAACTATTATGCATGGGGGGTTGTATTGCAGCCAGTGGCACAGGGAACATTTCACGAGTAGAAGGAAGAATGGGTCAATAAAATGTCAGCAAATTTTGGATGCTAACTTGATGCCATCTGTAAAAAGCTGAAGTTAAAGGGAGGATGGCTTCTACAAATGGATAATGATCTTAAACACACCTCAAAATCCACGGTTGAGTACATCAAGAGGTGTAAACTGAAGGTTTTGCCATGGCCTTCACAATCTCCTGACCTCAACATAATGTAAAATCTATGGCTAGACCTTAAAAGAGCAGTGCATGACAGACAGCCCAGAAATCTCACAGAACTGGAAGACTTTTGGAAAGAAGAATGGGCGAAGATACCTCAAACAAGAATTAAAGACTCATGGCTGGCCACAAGAAGCGTTTCCAAGCTGGGGGGGGGGTACAAGGTATTTACTCTGCAGGGTTGCCCAAACCTTTGCAGACCCATTTTTTTGTTTTCTATTATTTTGAAAGTGTAAGTGATGAAAATAAAATCTAACTTTTTGTGACATATTATATGAATGTCTAATCTGTCATTTGATGCCTTTTGGAGATTTTTCCATCTTTTCTTGGCTTCTTTATGCCCATTAATACAATTTTTTTTTACCTGGGGGGCCCAAAGTTTCGAACCTCATAGTATGTGTCTGTCTGTCTGTGTTTGTGCATGTGTGTGTCTGTGTTTGTGTGTGTCTTTTAGGAAGTTCAAGTGTGTCCCAGACAAACGGTAATAACTTATTTTCACTATAACTCCATCCATAAGTAACACTATGACAGAATGTATGAATACTTTGGTCGTAGGTTCTAAACACTTTCTGTAATAAATCATCAAAAAGAAAAAACCCTTTCAAAAGCCGTGGGACCCTGGGGTGAAATCTTATCAAATAGGGGTCTAATTTGTCTCAGTTTGGGGTTCCTTGATGTGAAAAGTCTGGAAACTGCTGACCTAAACAGTGGAGACTGCCTCCCCCCAAAAACCTTCTCAGAGGTTGTGTATCCAAGCAGCAATCACGACTCATGAACAGTTGTTAGTGGCGGTGCCCTCTAGTGGCCGCGGTAGTTATGACAGAAATAGATTTATTGTCAGGTAAGTAGCACAAACTAGGGAAGTTTCTCAATACCAAGTAAGCAAAGAACGGACTTGTGTTCTTGGGGAGACCGTACTTGCAGGCTGTACCTGGAAGAATGAACTTGCAAGTTCAGAAGCACACAAAACACCGTTGACAGTTTTGAGATGAAGCATTCTTCCTGTTATTGCGCAACACCCCCAGCATAGAGGGCACTTGCCACTTTATAGTTAGCTTTGATGTGTGTATTCAAAATAAAGCATGGACGGTCACCTTTCACACCGCCTTTGCTGTTTTGTTACGTTTTCATTTAAAGTGCTATTATGTGCTATTAAGTGTCACAGGCCAATAACTGTATAAGTAACGACACAACGGCAACATTTTTTAATTCACCGTCAATTTTTGTTGAACTGCATATATTCAGAATCTACACAGCTGATTTCTTGCCTTAAAACAGAGTTTATAACCCCTATGTTAAAATACAGGGACATAAGTATTCACCCCCCAATGTTACAATACAGGGGCATAAGTATACACCCCCCTATGTTAAAATACAGGGGGCATAAGTATACACCACCTATGTTAAAATACAGGGAGTATAAGTATACACCCCCCTATGTTAAAATACAGGGGCATGAGTATACACCCCCTATGTTAAAATACAGGGGGCATAAGTATACACCCCCCTATGTTAAAATACAGGGGGCATAAGTATACACCCCCCTATGTTAAAATACAGGGGCATAAGTATACACCCCCTTATGTTAAAATACAGGGGGATAAGTTTACACCCCCCTATGTTAAAATACAGGGGCATACGTAAACACCCCCCCTATGTTAAAATACAGGGGGCATAAGTATACACCCCCCTATGTTAAAATACAGGGGGCATAAGTATGCACATGACACATTGGTCAATAGCGTGATCACTCTGCTGCCTGAAGATACCTTCACACCCAGAATGCACCTGAACACACCTCCCTGTAAGACCAGCACGCCCAGAATGCACCTGAACACACCTCCCTGTAAGACCAGCACGCCCAGAATGCACCTGAACACACCTCCCTGTAAGACCAGCACGCCCAGAATGCACCTGAACACACCTCCCTGGAAGACCAGCACGCCCAGAAGGCACCTGAAAGAAGAAGCTCATGTTTTGTCAGATGGGTCTTCAGTCTCAGCAGAAAGAAAAGATTCAATTCAATTCAATTTTATTTATAGTATCAATTCATAACAAGAGTTATCTCAAGACACTATACAGATAGACCACACTCCAGAATTTACAAGGACCCAACAGGTCTAGTGGTTTCCTCCAGAGCAAGCAACAGTGTGACAGTGGCGAGGAAAAACTTCCTTTTAGGCAGAAACCTCGGTCAGACCCAGGCTCTTGGTAGGCGGTGTCTGACGGGCCGGTTGGGGTTAGAATGAAGAGTGGCAATAACAAAAATAGAAAAAATTAGTAGTTTGTAGCAGTTCTTTGTAGCAGTTCATGGCATAGCAGGACGCTGTGCGGCATTACAAGGCACAGCAGGACGTAGCAGGACACTGCAGTGTAGCAGTTGAACATGGCATCACAGAACATGGAGCGGGACCATGGCGACAGCTGATACCCTGATTTTCAAGAGTATATGGCTGCAGCCTGGAGCGTCCCATGTCATCCGTCCCGTCTCATGCGGTCTCGTCTCATGCGGAGGTGTGTCCAACGGTAAATCCAGAGGGTCAAAAATGCAAAATCGCAAATAATTCTTTTTAAATTAATCTATTGCCGTTAACGGCAATCATACAAATGAATAAAACATGTTTGTTTTTTTAACTAAACATGTCAGATAAATGCAGACTATCATACAGATGAATAAAAACACTTAAAATATATGTTCGTCTATGAAATAAATGCAGATTATAGGCAAACTAAAAAAATCCTTCTGCCATCCACTTTTTTCTATTTTTCAAAATAAAAGCTTGCATCTGGAATAAAATAGGCCATCTAATATCTATCTTTTCAAAGTAAAAGCTCACGGCAACTATCATGCTAATGAATAAATATTTGGTGTGTTTTTAAATATTTAAAAATATATGTCCGTCTCTAAAATAAAGGCAGATGATAGGCAAACTAAAAAATCTGTTACGGGACACGACCGGAGGAGGACCCAAAGGCAGAGAACTTCAAAAAGTCTTTTATTATAGTCCACACAAAAAACACAAGGAAGGCAAAGTCCAAAACACAGGGAATCCAATGAACACAAAAAACGTCTAAAACAAAAAGCAGAGCAGGGCACGGGAACCACAGGGAAAAATTCCAAGGGAGTACTTACGGGAAAAAACAAAAGTGAAAACTCCAGAAACGTAGACACGTGCAGTACACAGACTCGAGGACAGAACTAATGACGCAGCACTAGACAATGGGAACACAGAGGTTAAATACAAGAGGTAACGAGGTAAAGGGGAACAGGCGACACATCAGGTGAATCATATCAGGGCGGGGCAGGACAATCAGACAAACAAAGTGAAGTTAGACAAGACAAGACAAGACAGGAAGCTGACTAACAAAAACAGGAAGCGGAAAACACAGACACAGGGAACCATAAGACAGAACCTACAACACCAGACAACGGAGAAAACTGGGACAAAAACCCAGGGAAGGCCAAACGGGAAAACAACCCCAAACAAAACCCCAAACCATAACAAAATCCCTTTCATAGCTGCAACTTTGATCCAAGTTGCAGCTATAGAAGGAATTTCTCTCCCGACAGAGTTAAAGCATTTGGTTTGTTTTTGTTTTTTTAAATCCCCCTTTCATACAATAGGCTACAACACAAAATATAATAGAACCGCTGGCGGAAATGGAAGAAAAATTAAATCGCATCCTGGCCCAAGACCGTGGCAGCAGAGATACCCAGTCGAATGCAGGACGGGTCCCAGAGACCCGAAGGCCGAGGCCGCGGTAGTAGAAAAATAGAACCGCATTCTTCCCCGGGTCCCAGAGACCTGACAGCCGAGGCCGACAGTCGCTCTCGCCATGCTGATAAGCAGTTGTATTTGCAGCAATGTCCCAGTGAATTGTGAAAACAATATAGAATATGCAATTAAAAAGTCTTGGGAAGCGTGTATATGTTTATTTTTGTAGTCTTGTTGTGTGTGCAGATCGTGGATTGTTATCCCTCCCCAGGAGGTCCTGCTGTTAGTTAGCAGAAACGGCTGCGTGGCTGAAGCAGGTTTCATCAGATGTAGCCACGTTAATATGGAACAACACAAGCATAACATTCAGAAATGAGTAAACTACATGTAGGCTATGGCGAAATTGTTACTTTAACAGTTTTTTAACGTTTTTCAATTGATTGCAACAAATGTGGTCACGAATTTACCCGTAATTCCATCTGGAAAATTATTCGCGATATCATAATTTTGACCCTCTGGATTTACCGTTGGACACACCTCTGTATGAGACGAGACCACATGAGACGGGACGGATGACATGGGACGCTCCAGGCTGCAGCCATACCCGTCTCCTGATTTTGGAGCCTCTCTGATCCAAGGGAACATGCTGGGGAAAAAAGAACATAAGGACTCCGGGGAATGACTCCCCAGAGCTAGGTTAGTAACAAGCATTTCTGGGACATGGATGCACATAAATGAAAAGATGGAAAGATAGAGGAGAGAGGAGATCAGTGTGTCAAAATAAGTCCCCAGCTGTCTAAAACTATTATTACAGCAAAACCAAGAGAGACAAGGTAAAGAGAGCTCCAGCCCAGTCGGGCTAGAACTCTCCCCAACCGGATCGGGCTGTATGCCAAGTCTCCCTTTAGTTTTATTATATTCTTGATTATATGTTAGATAAATCTGAAAACTATGTGACTAACTACTACTCCCTAACAATATTCGATTCTATGCCCTAACTATAAGCTTTAACAAAAAGGAAAGTCTTAAGCCTACTCTTAAATACTGAGACGCTGTCTGCCTCCCGGGCCCAAACTGGAACCTGGTTCCACAGGAGAGGAGCCTGATAGCTGAACGCTCTGGCTCCCGTTCTACTTTTAGAGACTCTAGGAACCACCAGTATCCCTGCATTCTGGGAGCGTAGTGCTCTCGTAGGGTTGTAAGGTACTATGAGCTCTTTAAGATAAGATGGAGCCTGACCATGAAGAGCTTTGTAGGTGAGAAGAAGGATTTTAAATTCTATTCTAAATTTTACAGGAAGCCAAGGCAGAGAAACTAAAAAAGGAGAAACGTGATCTCTTTTCCTGGTTCCCGTCAGAACACGTGCTGCAGCATTCTGGATCAGCTGTAGAGTCTTTATGGATTTTTTCGAGCAGCCTGATAGTAAAGAATTGCAGTAATCCAACCTAAAAGTAACAAATGCATGGACTAGTTTTTCTGCATCATCTTTAGACAGGATATTCCTGATTTTTGCAATATTACGTAGGTGAAAAAAGGCGATCCTTGAAATTTGCTTTAAGTGGGAATTAAAGGATATGTCCTGATCAAAGATAACTCCAAGATTCCTCACAGTGGTGCTGGAGGCCAGGGTGTTGCTGGAGGCCAGGGTGGTGCTGGAGGCCAGGGTGGTGCTGGAGGCCAGGGTGATGCCATCCAGAGTAACTATATCTTTGGATAATGCGTCACGGACGTGCTTGGGTCCGAGAGCAATAACTTCAGTTTTATCTGAGTTTAACATTAGAAAATTACAGGTCATCCACGTTTTAATATCCTGAAGGCACGTTTGAAGTTTAGCTAACTGATTAGTTTCATCCGGCTTGATTGATAGATATAACTGAGTATCATCTGCATAACAATGAAATTTTATGGAGTGTTTCCTAATAATACTGCCTAAAGGAAGCATATATAAAGTGAACAGGATTGGACCGAGCACAGATCCTTGTGGGACTCCATGACTAACCTTGGCGTGCACAGAGGATTCAATTCAGAAGTGACAGTTGGTTGGTGATATGTTGACGGCAGTAGCGTGTGTTAATGCTTCAGACACACACAGTGGGGTTAACACCATTAAAGGAGAAGACTTACGACATTAGCTGCTAATCAAACAACAACTCTGTCTCATCTTAAAAGCAGAACAAACAACTAAACACATTCTCCAGGAAATTCAACTAAACTTCCCCTTTGCAACAACACGTTATTATTACCTGTGATCTCATCTTATAAGACACTTCGGACTGTGATGCATTTCCTGTTCACAAGAACACGTTATTATTAGCTGACGTATTAAAAGAAAACCGTCACATCCTCAGCGTAGAAGTGTAGTAAAGACGGTCTCAGCGGAGCAGACGCCCTCCTAACAGCTCTCATACAGGACTGCAGCAGGACTTTACACATCTGTTCAGGATGATCAGAACTCCACAGGACAACATCGGTAATTAAAAATACTCTGATGTTTATGTGTCTGTATGTAAATCTACTATATGTCTATGTGGCAGGATGTTGTCTACATTTGTGTTTTACGTTTATCTTTCAGAGGAAATGGAGGAAGAAGCAGCAGCTGACTATGTTAATGCTCCAGCACGCACTGGGAAGAAAATGGCCGCTCGTCCAGGTACATTTCACTCATTTAATATTGTTACACAAAGTTTTTGTATTTTTTCTGTAGCACTTTACACATCAAGTAGTAGTAGTAGTACAACAAGTAGATGTGACTGGGCAATCTAATTGGTCCAATAGACATTAAGATGCTCCAATCAGCATTACAGCACAGCCAGAACCAAGTACTCTCTCTTTGGACGACCTGTTGGATTTTTGTTACACTGTGTCCAGTTCTCATGATCCATTCATACATATAGCTACAAAACATGATGCACTGTATTCATATATATCTTTATCTTGCACCCGGCCCACAGACCGACACAAGTGTCTTTGCTATTTTAACCCTTGTGTTGTCTTCCCTTGAAAATTGACAATCAACACTTTTGATGCTTTTTTGACATTTTCAACACTACATAACATTAACTTATTAACTTTAGTTTTAAAGTTATTTTTGGGGATTTATGGTCAATAAACCTCATTTATAGGAAATTATACCTAATGTTTGAGTTAGAAAAGCAGAAATTAGGAATTATTTAGACTAAAATTAAAGGAATGAATGTTGATGATAATCACAGACTGGAATATGTCGACTTTTACTCAATACTATTTCAACAACACTTCAATTTGTTTTCAAATGCTATAAAATGAATAAGACCCAAAATTAATGAAAGTAGAGATTTGTACTTGGCAAAGAGCGTTGAGTGGAATCAATCATGTTATTTTGGGGAATTAAAAAGAACATTGATATAGGACATCGCGTCAATTTGACCCGAGGACAACACTAGGACAACGTGAGGGTTAAGACAGACGCAGTTGTTAATTTCCCGTCCTGCGCCCTCGTCCTTTAAATAATAAATGCACCTACGTCCATCTTTGCATGTCTTCGGGAATAGGCGCCAAAAATGGCTCGCTAGACGTAGACTTATAAAACTTGGTAGACACATGTAGCATGGCATGACAGACATAAAACTCCATTTTAGCCCCCCCCCCTAAACCCAACAGGAAGTCCGCCATTTTGAATTCAAAGTTCAGAATTTGTGTGATTTTGGCGATTTCCACATGTTGTACTTTAACGAACTCCCAGAGATTTCATCCGATCAACTTCAAATTGGGTCTGTGTCATCTAAACATGTCAACGATGAAAAGTTATTAAAAGAAAAATGTTGATCATCTTAAGACGTTACAAATGAAAAGTTATAAATTCAATGAAAGCAGTAAACTGATCAGAGCGTTGTACTGAACCATCCATGTGGCTTTTTTAGTTGTAACACAAATTTCTGATGTAGAAACTTTTAAAGAAAAACTTTTCGTCATAGTGGAAAGGCGGCCATTTTGTATGTTTTGCCATTGAAACAGGAAGTGGGTGTAACATGAGTGTACATTGTCCGATTGGCTGACCTTTTCACGATTCATCTGAGTCCGCCCGACATATACACGCCAATATTGGCTAAAAGTCAAAGCGCCCCCTAGTGGCAACAGGAAGTAGACCTAAAAGTCAAGGTGCTATACTTTAACAAACTCAACAAATTTGGTCTGTACCATCTCAACAGCTTAAAGATGAAGTTATTCAAATCAAGACTTTGCAGCTCTAAGTATTATTACTTCTTTTCCTGCACAATGAATAGCCTTTTTGGAGACCTTATACTCAAAAACTCACCAAAATTTGTGGTTGCATCGAGCCTGGTGAAAATGTATGTATTTTAAGGATTTCGAGAATAGGTACACACAAAAATGGCTTGCTAGCGCCCCCTATAAACTCAAAAAAATGGAGCCTTACAATTGACAAGGGTCCAGGCCTGAGGACCTCTATAAGCAAAAATTGGTTATAGCGCCCCCTGCTGGCAACAGGAAATCAGCCTTATATAACAAACATCATCCGATTTACATGAAACTAATGTGATACCGAACCGCCCCTATACTTCTGCTTTCAGCTTTATTTGTTCTTGTATTCTATCCTATTTATTATCTCTTTTATTTTCTGTATGTGTGCAGAATATATTTACATTTCCCTGATTTGGGATGAACAGAGTCTATTCATCTAATCTCTTATTTCTCTCTCAGGCCAGAGGTCTCGCTGCTTCTCTCAGTCTTTTCTACCCATAGCAGTGTGTTGGCTGATACTGTTGGTCATCATGGGCCTCCGTATCTACTGTGAGTACCACTGTCTTAACTTGTTGTTGTTATTTAAAGGACAGGTTCACATTTTATCAAGTCTGTCTGATGGCCAGATGTTCATAGAAACAGTTTCTGCTCGGTGTAATCCTTCCTCCTCTTCATACTGGCTCTGCTCTAAGACATATTCCAAAGTTCATCTGAAGCTGATATGAGGCTTCAGCAGTCTGAGTTAGAGAAATCAAGTGTGTAACATCTAAAGTTACAACCTTTATAGTACCAAGTTCCCTCTTTGTGTTTTCCCAGACAGGATTTCTGAAGCAGAATGATAAAAACACAAGATATTTAAAGATGAAACCATATTTTTACAAACTTAGACAACTGAAGTAGGGTGTCACGATTTCACGATAGTGAGGGGCCTGGGCCGCTACTTGTTTAACTCCATACCCAGACCCCAAATACGTCTGGAGCTTGATTATTTGCTCATTTAAAAGTCAGTTCAAGAAGGGATAACTTAATTAAGTTTTTAAAATTGTAAAAAGCTCGTATTTATGTGATAGTGGAAGCACCAGAGTCACAATATAACTCTCAAATACCAGTAAAAGTGATTGATTTATCATAATTTGGGCACTTTAATGTTAATGTGAACACCGGCCTATTGTTTTAAGATAAATTTGAAACATGTGAATCCATCCTGTAATGTATTTTATTATAATGTAAATGTGTTGTAATTGAAAAAAGAAAATAAATAAGAAGCTCATTTTCATTTTGCAGTTACCAGTCGCAACCTTAACCTCCAGGAGCTGGAGACAGAAAACCAGGAGCTGGAGACGGAGAGGAAGAACTTAACAGGACCGATACAAAACATCAGTCGAGGTCAGTGGAGCATCGATGAATACTGCCCCAAAGGACAGATCGGTGTGTTAAGATCACAATAATGAGATCCAATAATAACCAATAATAATATAATAATAATATCACAGAGAGTGTCTCACAATCCAGACCATCAGCAGATTCACTATAATTTCATTCATAGAAAATATCTCTCCTCTGTAAAATTGCACCTTTGCCCTTTATGCACTTTCTGCCCAATTAAAGCACAAGGCTCATATCTCCACATGTTCTGGGAGTCTTCTCCCGTTGGTAGGAAGTAGGAATGTAAATGTGCTGTATTTATATATCTTTTCTAGTCTTAACGACTACTCAAAGCGCTTTTTACATCATACAGGAAACATTCACCATTCACACATATTCATACACTGTGGCCGGGGCTGCCGTACAAGGTGCCACCTGCTCATCAGATACACACTCACACACATCACTGACTCTGTGAGGACCTCACAGAGTCAGCAATGCACCGCCGTTATTATACATATTTTGTTGTGATTGTTTGTCAGTGTCTAATTTTTATTATGTAATAATATCCCAGAGTAGTGATGCTGTGTATTGGTTGGTCTCTGTAGTTTCAGAGAGACGGTGTAGTCCTTGTCAGAAGGGATGGAGACTCATCAGGTCCAGCTGCTATCTGTTTGCTGATCCTTCTGATCGGAAAACCTGGAAAGAAGCTCGAGAAGACTGCAGAGCACGGAGTTCAGATTTGGTTGTTGTACATGATGAAGATGAAGAGGTAATGAGGAAGCTGTGGGAGATTTTACGACATATTTATGAAATAAATAAACACACTGTGAGTCTGTAGATCAGTGTGTTCATTAAAGTATAGTGTTCAAATCTCTGATAAATGTTTCTCTCTTGTCAGGATGCACTCCGTTTTTACAGCTGGTACAGGTACAGACCCTGGATGGTCTGAGAGCTGAAGGAGGGAGATGGAAGTGGATCGATGGAAGTGATCTGACTGAAAGGTAAGAGACACATTCCTGAACACTTTGAATCTTAAATCTATCAGCCTTGATCTAAACATCATCTTCTTCCCTCAGTATCAGCAGATGGAGACAAGACCATCCTTCTACTGACGGTCGGTGTGTAGTTTCTGACCCGTTCAAATGGATATCAGCGAGCTGTGCGGTCAGAAGACCATGGATCTGCCAGAAGAAGTCTTTATCTGTTTAACCCCTGCAGTCAGACTTGAGAAGGTTACTGGATGCTCTGCATGATAATATCAACTGGCTTCATAAATATCTAACTATGAAAAGCTCTACTTCAGAATATAAATGGATTGGACTTTGTTAGAGATGCTTATAATCTGTATATCAGCAGATTGATGAGAGGTGCAGACAGACTGCTCAGCTTCCTGTTTCCTGTGTCACAGCTTATATTGTTGCTGCTCATGAGCCAAAATGGAGGCCCAGCATCACGCGCTGTTCTTCAGCATTTAATGTAAAGCATATTAATATCTAGTGTTTTATCTACTGTATCTAGAAGCAATGTCCTGTTTTATTACATTGAATAAAAACCCTGCGAATCATTGTTGTTATTGTATTATTCTTACATCATGCTGACTCCATGTCAGAACAGACAACATCATCAGGAAGTTACATCATCATTGGTCAGGATGTCAGAACCAGACGCCGTCACACAGGACTGCAGCTCGACTTTACACTTTATCTGTTCAGCATGCAGAGAAGAAACTCTAGATATAGGTAACGGTACTGCTACAACACTGTAAAAATACTCTGTAACAAGTTAAAGTCCCAGTGTGTAACGTGTGTAGTCGTTCATCATCCACATCGGTGTTGCCGGTCACAAACTCGTCCTTTTACATGAATATTTACCACCACCATCAATTCCAAGTATTCCTATTGGCTGGACATTTTACATTTGCATTAACATGACCTGAGGTAGACGCTGCATATTCATGCTCCATCTTCAAATACGTTAGCTGGTGAGGGACATCCAGGACGTACTGCTTGCCCTTTTGTGTTTTGTCACATGATTAACTCAGAGTTGCTGCTAACACTGCTAATGCTGCTAACGGGTATCGTCAGTTCCCGGCCCCGGCATGTTAGAAGAAAGAAACATGGAGGACCACACTTTATTCAAAATCCAGATTTCAGGACCAGGAGTCTTCTTCTTCCTCGCCCAGAAACAGAAAAAGGACATTGAAAAGAGCGAGAGACGGCTTTTTGAAGCCTGAAGGCTACCGTAGCTGTGACACGTACTTTGAACTGCGTTGCGTGAGAGTTGATGGCGATATATGATCTCAACGCTAGACGGGAGAAATTCCACACATTGAACCTTTAAGTAAAAGTCTGTAAGTCTCATCAGGAAAATGTAGTTAAAGTCTTAAAAGTAAAGAATAATCCTCCCGTTGTAGAAAGTGTAAAGGATCCAACCTGCTGTTTAATGGTCTCATCATCTCAGCTGGACTTTTAGGTTGTTATGTTGTTGCTAGGTTAACTTATAATAAAACATCAGATTTCATACTCTAGATGTGTTTTGTGTGCAGGAATCCTAATGTGTAAAGTAACTCTAGGTTTTCAGAGGATGTAGGACCCAAAGGCAGAGACTAACAGGTAGTGTGGGTTTGCCAGAAGATTTGATAAAGAAATCCCAGTCCATAACAAATGAAAGGTGTCCTGATTACTGCAGGCAGACTACCAAGCAGGTACAGGCAGGATCCACAAACTGGAACAGGAATAACAAAATACCAGGAACACCAAGACCAAAACGGGGTAGATGACACTCTCTCTCACAAGGAACGCCATGAACGGTAAATACAATACCCCGACAAGAGACAAAAACAGGACAGAGACAGAGGTAATGATAAAATAAGGAACTAGTGACCCTAGGCTGCATGGGGAGACAGGAAGTAAAACAAGACAAGGGAGACAACAGAGACTTCAAAATAAAACAGGAAACAGAAACAACCATGACAACTTGTAACCAAAGCTATCCGTTTAATGTAAAGGAGTAAAAAGTACTCATTATTATTCAAGTAGTATTTCTCTCTGAAATGTAGCGGAGTATAAGGAGAAAGTGGCAAAATATATACACAACTACACACACATGCTCTTTAGCTATACATGCACTAATGGAGAGATCTCAGAATGTGTGGGGGTGGGGGCTGCCATGGAAAGGCGCCCCAAGCAGTTGGGTGTTCGGTGCCTTGCTCAAGAGCACCTTGAACCAGCGACCCTCCGATTCCCAACCCAACTCCTTACTGAGCAACTGCCTCCCCCCTAAAAAACAGACGCTACACCTTCAAACAAGACTCCGGGTGTGAATATAGCCTCAAACTCCTGGGTTTGATTTAACGTTATTATTGGCAAGACAGTGATGCGGCTAGGACCGAGGCGAAGAACAACCACACATAGAAACACCGAACTGCTTGGCTAACTCAATCTTGTTGTAACTATAACATATCTGCTGAAAAAACTAGCTTTTCCAGCTACAGATTTTGGTCTGGTACCTCTCCAAAATTACCATTTAGCTATTTCTAAGGGCGTTTTCACACATACAGACAGACAGACAGACAGACAGAGAGATACATGGAGAATTGAAGCAGAGGGTGTGGAGCAGGATCATGGAGGCAACAGGTGACTCCAACCACAGATCCAGACTCCACAGATCCAGACTCCACAGATCCAGAGCCAGAAACACCAGGAAGCGATAGGAGGAGAGAGGAGGGGGGCGTGAGAAAGCACAAAACTCCGGGAAAGGGAAGAAGTTGAGTTAGTAACATGCATTAATGGGATGAGGTTGCACACAGATGGAGAGAAGGAGGAGGAGAGAAGTGCTCAGTGCATCATGGGAAGTCCCCCAGCAGACTAGGCCTATAGCATTTGAGAGGCATCTTTTCTGGGCCAGCTCCTGAATCACCTGATGTCTTCCAGCTGTGTCCCAGCCCTTGTGTCCCCTGCCTGTTACCTTGTTACCCTCTGGATTTAGTCTTTCCCTTGTCTCTTGTCAGATCGCTGGAGTGTTTTCAGTTTGGATTGTAGTCTTACTGTGTTTCTGGTTTTTGTGAGTACTTGCTTGGAGTATCCCTTTTGTCTCTGAATTTTAGTTTTTGGTTTGTACTGTTATGTCTTTTCTGGAATAAGCCTACAACACCTACAAGGCTTTACCTGCTCTCTTTCTGCATTTTGGGTCCGCCATTCACCTACCTGCCTTAACACATACAACTTTTTAATTCCCCAAAATAACATGATTGATTCCACACAACACTCTTTGCCGAGTACACATCTCTACTTTAGTTAATTTTGGGGTGTCTTATTCAATTTTATAGCATTTGAAAAACCAAATGGAAGCATTTTTGAAATAGTATTGAGTAAAAGTTGACATATTCCAGTCTGTGATTATCCATCAACATCCATTCCTTTAATTTTAGTCTCAATAATTCCTAATTTCTGTTTTTCTAACTCAAACATTAGGTATAATTTCCTATAAATGAGGTTTATTAACCATAAATTCAAAATAATAACTGTAAAACTAGAGTTAATAAGTTAGTGTTACATACTCTTCAATGTTTTCCTCCAAATGCTATAAAATTGAATAAGACGCCCCAAAATTAATGAAAGTAGAGATTTGTTTTTTTGTTATGACCACGCCGAAATATTCACTCAGACATTCTAGCTCCGCTTTGGATGTCATCTAGGAACATGGTCTTCATGGAAGAGTCATCAGAAGAAAACCTCTTCTACGTCCTCACCACAAAAATCAGTGTTTGAAGTTTGCAAATGAACATATAGACAAGCCTGATGCATTGTGGGAACAAGTTCTTTGGACCGATGAGTTTAAAGTAGAACTTTTTGGCTGCAATGAGCAAAGGTACGTTTGGAGAAGAAAGGGCACAGAATTTAATGAAAAGAACCTCTGTCCAACTATTATGCACGGGGGGGGGGTCAATCATGCTTTGGGGTTGTGTTGCAGCCAAAGGCACAGGGAACATTTCACAAGTAAAAAATGGATTTAATAAAGTTTCAGCAAATTTTGGACACAAACTTGATGCCATCTGTGAAAAAGCTGAAGTTAAAGAGAGGATGGCTTCTACAAATGGATAGTGATCCTAAACACACCTCAAAATCCACACTGGATTACATCAATAGGCGTAAACTGAAGGTTTTGCAAATGCCTTCACAATCTCCTGACCTCAACATAATGTAAAATCTATGGATAGACCTTAAAAGAGCAGTGCGTGACAGACAGCCCAGAAATCTTAAAGAACTGGAAGACTTCTGGAAGGAAGAATGGGCGAAGATACCTCAAAGAAGAATTAAAGACTCATGGCTGGCCACAAGAAGCGTTTCCAAGCTATGATGAGAATATATGAATACTTCGGTCGTAGGTTTTAAACACTTTCTGTAATAAATCATCAAAAAGCAAAAATCCTTTCAAAAGCCGTGGGACCCTGGGGTGAAATCTTATCAAATAGGGGTCTAGTTTGTGTCAGTTTAGGGGTCCTTGATGTGAAAAGTCTGGAAACCCAGGACCCAAACAGTGGAGACTGTCCTCCCCCCAAAACCTTACCAGAGGTTGTGTATCCAAGCAGTAATTACAACTCATAAACAGTTATAGTGGTGCACTCTAGTGGCCGTGGTAGTTATGACAGAAATAGATTTATTGTCAGGTAAGTAGCACAAACTAGGGGCGTTTCTCAATACCAAGTAAGCAAAGAACGGACTTGTGTTCTTGGGGAGACCGTACTTGCAGGCTGTACCTGGAAGAATGAACTTGCAAGTTCAGAAGCACACAAAACACCGTTGACAGTTTTGAGATGAAGCATTCTTCCTGTTATTGCGCAACACCCCCAGCATAGAGGACACTTGCCACTTTATAGTTAGCTTTGATGTGTGTATTCATAATAAAGCATGGACGGTCACCTTTCACACCGCCTTTGCTGTTTTGTTACGTTTTCATTTAAAGTGCTATTATGTGCTATTAAGTATCACGGGCCAATAGCTGTATAAATAACGACACAACGGCGAGAAAAAATCCTTGTAACATTTTTCGGGATTCACTTTTAATTGAAAGCAGAAAAGAAACGTTAAAATAGGTATTAAAATTATAGATGTACTGGGTAAAGTTAGCCACTGCCGTCGGTTTACTTTGTCGGTATACCGAGAAGCAGAAGAGGAGCCTGGGAGGGAGGAGAGCCAGGATGAGGAGGATAGAGAAGGAGGGGACATATGTATATATCCTAAATATAACAACAATGGTAAAAATTGTTTTAAATATCTTACAATTGTGGACCTGGCTTTCCTCTTCCATTGTTGTTGCTGCAGTGGTCTGTCTAAATGTGGGGCCAGAGGGTCTGTCTAGAAGTGGGGCCAGAGGGTCTGTCTAGACGTGGGGCCAGAGGGTCTGTGAGCTGACTGACTGACGGGCTCGCAAGAGTCATTCCCGGCTGGCGAGCTTGCTACGCCCACCGGGGATTGTGGGGCTTTCCAACTCCGAAGGCTTTTGTAATTCACCATCAATTTTTGTTGAACTGCCTATACTCAAAATCTTCACAGCTGATTTATCACCTTAAAACATCTTAAAAATGAATTTATTGATTTAATAATAGACGTAAATTGTGAAAATCTGTGTACCGGAAACCATACGCGCTTTACACCCGAGATGAATGCTGGGATACCGGTCAAGTTCACACAAGTCACCATACCTCGGTAAAACGGGCGTGTCGAGATCACAACCGGGGATTTTAACTGTTCTTGGCGAAATGCTAACTTGTGTATTGGGTCAGTACTTTGGCCACCAAACATGACGGTTCACAAGAACACAAGGACACAAGTCCATAGAAGAACACATATTGAGAAACGCCCTAGGACTGTCCTTTGGTTGATGTTCAAAAGTTTACCAGCCAGATCTATATAAGGATGCAGTTTTTAAATCAAATCAGGAGCTAGTGGATCAATTTCTTTTGGAAGGAAGGGGTGAATTTTGGAAATATTTACAACTAAGGAGCAATGTGCGACGTGTGTTCCCACTTAATAGAAGTATACAAGAATCTAAAATGGCGCAAAATATTTTTGATTTGCCAAATACAATGCATGGTGCTTCAACATTTTACAAAAATATAATGGAATTACAAAGTGTGAGCACTGAGAATCTTTGTATATAAATAAATGTTCTTCCTTAAACTACGGGGGTCATAAGTATACACCCCCCTATGTTAAAATACAGGGGCATAAGTATAAACCCCCTATGTTAAAATACAGGGGCATAAGTATACACCCCCTATGGTAAAATACAGGGTCATAAGTATACACCCCCCTATGTTAAAATACAGGGTCATAAGTATAAACCCCCTATGTTAAAATACAGGGGGCATAAGTATACACCCCCTATGGTAAAATACAGGGTCATAAGTATACACCCCCTATGTTAAAATACAGGGTCATAAGTATACACCCCCCTATGTTAAAATACAGGGTCATAAGTATACACCCCCCTATGTTAAAATACAGGGGGCATAAGTATACACCCCCTATGTTAAAATACAGGAGCATAAGTATACACCCCCCTATGTTAAAATACAGGGTAATAAGTATACACCCCCTATGTTAAAATACAGGGTCATAAGTATACACCCCCCTATGTTAAAATACAGGGGCATAAGTATACACCCACCTATGTTAAATTCCCATAGAGACAGACTGATATTTTTATTTTTCAAACCCACCTAAACACACCTCCCTGTAAGACCAGCATGCCCAGTATGCACCTGAACACACCTCCTTGTAAGACCAGCACGCCCAGAATGCACCTGAACACACCTCCTTGTAAGACCAGCACGCCCAGAATGCACCTGAACACACCTCCGTGTAAGACCAGCATGCCCAGTATGCACCTGAACACACCTCCTTGTAAGACCAGCACGCCCAGAATGCACCTGAACACACCTCCTTGTAAGACCAGCACGCCCAGAATGCACCTGAACACACCTCCCTGTAAGACCAGCACGCCCAGAATGCACCTGAACACACCTCCGTGTAAGACCAGCAAGCCTAGAATGCACCTGAACACACCTCCCTGTAAGACCAGCACGCCCAGAATGCACCTGAACACACCTCCCTGTAAGGCCAACAAGCCCAGAATGCACCTGAAAACACCTCTCTGTAAGACCAGCATGTCCAGAATGCACCTGAACACACCTCCCAGTAAAACCAGCACGCCCGGAATGCACCTGAACACACCTCCATGTAAGACCAGCCAGCCCGAAATGCACCTGAACACACCTCCCTTAAGACCAGCACGCCCAGAATGCACCTGAACACACCTCCCTTAAGACCAGCACGCCCAGGACTTACACTTCTGACTTATAGAAACAGCAAAAAGAAGAAGTTCCTGTTTTGTCAGATGGGTCTTCAGTCTCAGTAGAAAGAAGTGATTGAATTTGTTTATGATAGAAGTTAGAGTCGGTTGGTGATATGCTGACGGCAGCAGCGTGGGTCAATGCTGCAGACTCACCCAGTGTGGTTAACACCATTAAAGGAGAAGACTTGCGACATTAGATGTTACCCACGCAACAACTCTCTCTCATCTTAAAAGCAGAACTAACAACTAAACATATTCTCTGGGAAATTTGAGTTGGTACATATGATTTTTCAGAATGAATGATGCTTTTGAAGCTTGACAACACATTGGCAGCAAAAGCTAAATTTACAGCCGTGTTATAATCAAAGATTTTTGTAATCAGTGGAATTATTTAGGCAACTGGGGTCTGTACATTTCTGACTTTTTTCCTTCAGTGATGTCATCTATTAAGACACTTCTACTTCCCTTTCACAAGAACCCTATTACAACACTTATCAGCTGCCGATTTTAAACGAAAACAGTCCCATCCTCAGCGTAGAAGTGTAGTAAAGACGGTCTCAGCGGAGCAGACGCCCTCCTAACAGCTCTCATACAGGACTGCAGCAGGACTTTACACATCTGTTCAGGATGATCAGACCTCCACAGGACGACATCGGTAATTATAAATACTCTGATGTTTATGTGTCTGTATGTAAATCTACTATATGTCTATGTGGCAGGATGTTGTCGACATTTGTTTTTTATGTTAATATTTCAGAGGAAATGGAGGAAGAAGCAGCAGCTAACTATGTTAATGCTCCAGCACGCACTGGGAAGAAAATGGCCGCTTGTCCAGGTACATTTCACACATCTAATATTGTTAAACAAAGTTTTTGTAATATTTCTGAAGCACTTTACACATCAAGTAGTAGTAGTAGTACAACATGTAGATGTGACCGGCCAATCTAATTGGTCCAATAGACATTAAGATGCTCCAATCAGCATTACAGCACAGCCAGAACCACGTACTCTCTCTTTGGGACGACCAGTTGGATTTTTTTGCTACAAAAATTATGCACTGTATTCATATATATATATATACATATATACATATACATATATATATATATATATATACACACATATATATCTGACATTAAGGGCTCTATCTTGCACCCGGCGCAGCGCCGTGCAAAGACCGACACAAGTGTCTTTGCTATTTTATCCCTTGAAAATCAACACTTTTTCTAATGCTTTTGTCACTTTTTTTGACATTTTCAACACTATGTATCTAACTTACTAACTTTAGTTTTACAGTTATTTTTGGATCCAATAAACCTCATTTATAGCAAATAATGTTTGAGTTAGAAAAGCAGAAATTAGGAATTATTGAGACTGAAATTAAAGGAGTGGATGTTGATGAATAATCACAGACTGGAATATGTCAACTTTTACTCAATACTATTTCAAAAACACTTCAATTTGTTTTTCAAATGCTATAAAATTGATTAAGACCCAAAATTAATAAAAGTAGGGATTTGTACTTGGCAAAGAGTTAACAAACTTCTCCTAGAGATTTCCTACGATCGACTTCAAACTTGGTTCGCATCATCTTAACATGTTAACGATGAAAAGTTATTAAAAGGAAAACTTTTTGTCATAGGGCGTGGCCGTGGTGTGGCGGCCATTTTATGCGACATATACACGCCGATATTTACTCAAAGTCATAGCGCCCCCTAGTGAAAACAGGAAGTAGGCCTAAAAGACAAGGTGCTATACTTGAACAAACTCTTACAGATTTCATCAGATCGACTTCAAATTCAGTCTGAGTCATCTTAAGACCTTGACAATAAAAGTAATTAAAAGAAAAACTTTTTGTAAAACCGTGTGGGCGTGGCATGGCGGCCATTTTGAGTGTTTAGCGATGAAGGAGAAAGTGGCTGTAACTACAGTGTACTTTGTTTTCTCTGCTTAAAATTTCCCAAAATCACCAAGAGTCCAGGCCTGAGGACATCTACAGGCCAAAATGGACTTTGGTCATATTGCCACCAACTGACAACAGGGATCAGCCTTATATGACAAACATCATCCGATTTAAATACTTTAACCACGCCCAGTTACTCAGCCCACACCCGCTTTCACAACATTTTACTGTTTAAGGTTGTGTGTGAGGTGTCATTGAACTCAGCAGAGAGATCCTTCTTTATAAAGTTCAACAGTCCCACCCCTCCTCCGAGAGACCTTTGGTACTGGAAGTAAATTTCCCGTTCATTTCTCCCATTAACGTCTGGAAAAACCTGTATATAAAGACTTTAAGACCAAGCCCTAGGCTAACCAGCTACGGCGTGACTCAGCTAACTTGGCTAACCGCTAGCAGAGACAGCATGTGGTAACTTTTTAAAGGGCCTCAAAATAAAATCTGAAAATAACTGTTAATGTATATATAACAGCTGTACATGTTAATTTAATAGCCTGCTTTTCCCAGTGTTTAGCTTGAGTTAACGTTATTTTATGTCAGCTAGGGGTTAGCCAAATTAGCTGTTAGCTAAACTAACGTTAGCTTCCCGGTGGAGGCTAATGGCCGAAGCGTGGGAATAGATGTTGATTTGTGCAGTGTTGTAAATCCTCGTTAAACAAAATTAACATCTTGTGCATGCGCAAAGATCAGGTACCGACTTCTCCCCCACTCACCAGCATGAGTTCCACCAATCAGAGGAATCTTTCAAGACATTGCAAATAAAAGACATTTATCTCAAAACATAATTGGTTCCCCATGAACTTTTGGCATCTATTTGAGCATATACAATTGCTGAGTCATGTGGTAGCTGGTTTTATGTTTACCATGGACGGTTACGATTTTATGGTTTATTCCAATTGTCAATGAAGAAATTGCATGTGAGGTATCATTGAACTCAGCAGCGAGTTCCCCAGGTGACGTTTTCCGGTGTCTGAGTGCCGCTCAAATGCCGGGAGCAGCGTCCACCAGTAACCCAGATACGTGCAGTGGAGGGCCCGTCCAACACCGCTATAGCAGAACAAACGCGTTTGGCCCTATAACTCCCAAATCGTACATCGGAAATTTAAAAAAACTTATATCCACGCGTTCCCTGGATCCAACTGGATCTCGTGATATAGGCTACGCCTATTTCCGCCTAGACTATCATTTGTGAATCACGAACTTTAGAATATTTCTTGGTATGACCCTCTGAGGCACCAAAACAAATTTGACAAACATTGGCCAAAAGGGGGCGCTGCAAATACAAAAGGTTTATTTCTCATGAACAGCTCATTTACAAAATTTGATGCGTACCATCTAGGCCCACTCCTGACGGTCCTTACAGTGGGGTACTGATTGGTTCAAGTGGGCGTGGCCAATGGGCCAACGTTTGGATTAACCCCTTCCACTACAGGGAATTACTTGAAATTAACAGGGTAGATGTACAATGGGTAGTTGACCTGAGGTATTAAATATTACACACGTGGACCACTATGTGGTGCTACAATGACGTCAAACGTGTTTTTGCCTATAACTCCCACATTTTACAACACACATTAAAAGTCTTTAAATCCATGTGAAACCAACTTTTTCAGACTCGTCCATGGCGTGTGAAAGATCCGCATGAAACCTGGTTTATAGCATTCCCAGATGGCCCTGAAAAAAATTGTTTTATAAAGAATTTTGCTACGTTAACGTGTGCGCATTTGACGACCAAACAACCTTTCTGTAGGAAGCTACCAAACACATATCATATCTCAGCAAAATTAAATGATACCAATACACAACTTTAGGGGAGGGTTCAATGTGCCTCCCAAATGCTCTTTTCTGAATTTAGTAAAGATTGGCCATTAGGGCGTGCTAAAATCAACGTTTGTCAATGCATTTAAATGGGAAATTTTCAATTGCAATATCTCTGCCTCAGTAAATGCGATCAACACCAAACCTGTACTGATTGTTTAGCATGCGGCCCAGAGGCTCTGTGCCAAATTTGGTAAAGATAGGCCATTAAGGGGCGTTATAATCAACATAGACCGTTTTGGGCGATTTTATCCATCCTGAGGCCCTTCTAATTTAGTCATAACTTTGTAACGTAATAATAAAACTAGTAGAAACATACTTCTGTTTCGTAACTTTGTAGCTTAATAATATAACTAGTAGAAACATATTGTCTTTTGGAGCTAAAAGCTAACAGTGGCCCCGTTATGCCGATGTCTTTGTTGCCTTCCTATCCCTTACAGAAAGTTTTGTATCCAGCCTAGAAGCCCAGAGTTTATCGGGGTCATTGTGCTATTAATCCTTTTTCGAACTCCTCCGAGACCGTGCAATGGATCTGCACGAAACTTGGCACATCGCCAGACCGACCTGAAACAAAGTTGTATAAAGATTATTTATAGAATAAGAACTGCGAATATTACGCTCAAACTAATTTGTGTAGCTAACTATGAAAACACCGACTTTGACATATCTCGGCCAAAATAAATGCTATCAAAACCAAACTTATAAATAAAATATTCTTTGCTATGACCCTCTGAGTCTCTAAAAGAAATCTGACTAACATTGGCCACTAGGGGGCGCTATAAATACACAAAAATTGTATTTCTCATAAACCGCTCATCCGAATTTGACAGAATTTGACGGATACCATCTAGGGCCACTCCTGAGGCGGTCCTCACAGTGGGGTAGTGATTGGTGCGCTCCCCGGGTCGCTGGGGACGACTGGCGCGGGGAGGCTTGGACCCCTTCGTAACTGCTTGCAGCTTTAATTATTATTCCTTCTTTTCCTGTACAATGAAACGCCTTTTTGGAGACCTTACACTCAAAAACTCACCAAAATTTGCGGTTGCATCGAGCCTGGTGAAAACTGTTGTATTTTAAGGATTTTGAGAATAGATACATACAAAAATGGCTTGCTAGCGCCCCCTACAAAATCTAAAAAATTGAGCCTTACAATTGACAAGGGTCCAGGCCTGAGGACCTCTATAAGTAAAAATCGGTTATAGCGCCCCCTGCTGGCAACAGAAAATCAGCCTTATATGAAAAAACTCTATCCTATTTATTATTTCTTTTATGTTCTGTATGTGTGCAGAGTATATTTACATCTCCCTGATTTGGGATGAACAGAGTCTATTCATCTAATCTCTTATTTCTCTCTCAGGCCAGAGGTCTCGCTGCTTCTCTCAGTCTTTTCTACCCATAGCAGTGTGTTGGCTGATACTGTTGGTCATCATGGGCCTCCGTATCTACTGTGAGTACCACTGTCTTAACTTGTTGTTGTTATTTAAAGGACAAGTTCACATTTTATCAAGTCTGTCTGATGGCCAGATGTTCATAGAAACAGTTTTTGCTCGGTGTAATCCTTCCTCCTCTTCATACTGGCTCTGCTCTAAGACATATTCCAAAGATCATCTGAAGCTGATATGAGGCTTCAGCAGTCTGAGTTAGAGAAATCAAGTGTGTAACATCTAAAGTTACAACCTTTATAGTACCAAGTTCCCTCTACGTGTTTTCCCAGACAGGATTGTAGGATGTCACGATTTCACTGACATTGAGTGGCCTGGGCCGCTACTTGTTTATCTCCCTAATTTAAATGTTTTCAGTTCCGTTTGTGTTTTTATTGGTAAATCTTTCCAAAAAATGGATCCCTATCACTGAAAAACATGACAGTGGTTTTGCACCCCTCTGCTCAACAGTGTCCACCCACTGCTCCCCTAGAGGCCACTCTACTCTTTTTTGTTTTTGACACAAAAGTACAGCTGGTCCTCGATTATTTGCACATTTTAAAAGTCGGTTTAAGAAGGAAGAATTTAACAACGTGATCAAAATTGTAAAAAGCTTGTATTTGTGTACAATCAAGTGGAAGCACCATAGTCACAAAATAACACTCCAAATACCAGAAAAAAAGGACTTGTTTTCATAATATGGGCACTTTAATGTTAATATGAACACCTGCCTATTGTTTTAAGATACATTTTAAACATGTGAATCCATCCTGTAATGCATTTTATTATAATGTAAATGTTTCATTGAAAAAAGAAAAGAAATAAGAAGCTCATTTTCATTTTGCAGTTACCAATCGCATCCTCAACAACATACTCAGCGTCTCAGAAAACCCGATCACAGAGCTGGAGACTGAGAGGAACAACTTAACAGGACCAATACGAAACATCAGTCGAGCTCAGTGGAGCATCGATGAATACTGCCCCAAAGAACAGAACGGTATGTTAAGATCACAATAATGACATCCAATAATAACCAATAATAATAATAATAATATCACAGAGAGTGTCTCACAATCCAGACCATCAGCAGATTCATTATAATTTTCATTCATTGAACATATCTCTCCCCTGTGTTAATGCACCATATTAAAATAATTAACAGTCCTTTATGCACTTTTCTGCCCAATTAAAGCACAAGGCTCATATCTCCACATGTTCTGGGAGTCTTCTCCCGTTGGTCAGTTCTGGATCCATACTGCATCCAAAATCTCTGTAAAATGTTATTATATATTTTTTTCTCAGTGTATTGTTTGTGATTTTTTTTTCAATGTCTATTTCTTAAATATGTAAAAAAACAAAAACAAAAATCCTTTGATAACAAAATAATAATATCCCAGAGTAGTGATGCTGTGTATTGGTTGGCCTCTGTTGTTTCAGAGAGACGGTGTAGTCCTTGTCAGAAGGGATGGAGACTCATCAGGTCCAGCTGCTATCTGTTTGCTGATCCTTCTGATCGGAAAACCTGGGAAGAAGCTCGAGAAGACTGCAGAGCACGGAGTTCAGATTTGGTTGTTGTACATGATGAAGATGAAGAGGTAATGAGGAAACTGTGGGAGTTTTTACTACACAATTTCTCTAAGTCTGAACACACTGTGAGTCTGTAGATCAGCGTGTTTATTAAAGTATAGTGTTTACATCTCTGATAAATGTCTCTCTCTTGTCAGGATGTACTCCGTTTTTACAACAAGACCAGACCCTGGATTGGTCTGAGAGCTGAAGGAGGGAGATGGAAGTGGATCGATGGAAGTGATCTGACTGAAAGGTAAGAGACACATTCCTGAACACTTTGGATCTTAAATCTATCAGCCTTGATCTAAACATCATCTTCTTCCCTCAGTGTCAGCGGATGGTTAGAAGTCCAACCTCCTACTGATGGTCGGTGTGTAATTTCTGTACGTGTGTTCAGATGGACATCAGAGAGCTGTGCGGTCAGAAAGCCATGGATCTGCCAGAAGAAGTCTTTATCTGTTTAACCCCTGCAGTCAGACCTGAGAAGGTTACTGGATGCTCTGCATGATAATATCATCTGGCTTCATACATATCTAACTATGAAAAGCTCTACTTAAGAATATAAAGGAATTTCTTTTAAAAAAGAAATAGGCATTTTATTTAGTTAGCTGTATAAAAAGAGAAAACAAACATTCATGAATGAATTACTTTGAGAGCTGTGTGTGTGTAAATGTAATAAATAGGGAAATTAGGTATGATAGTAAACTATTAACTATTAATAACCTTTGTTAGAGATGATTATAATCTGTATATCAGCAGATTGATGAGAGGTGCAGACAGACTGCTCAGCTTCCTGTTTCCTGTGTCACAGCTTATATTGTTGCTGCTCATGAGCCAAAATAGAGGCCCAGCATCACGCGCTGTTCTTCAGCATTTAATGTAAAGCATATTAATATCTAGTGTTTTATCTCCAGTGACGCCCCAAAATTAATGAAAGTAGAGATTTGTTTTTTTTTGTAATGACCACGCCAAAATATTCACTTGGACATTCTGGCTCCGCTTCGGATGTCATCTAGGAACATGGTCTTCGTGGAAGAGTCATCAGAAGAAAACCTCTTCTACGTCCTCACCACAAAAATCTGCGTTTGATGTTTGCAAATGAACATATAAACAAGCCTGATGCACTGTGGGAACAAGTTCCGTGGACCGATGAAGTTAAAATAAAACTTTTTGGCCGCAATGTGCAAAGGTACCTTTGGAGAAGAAAGGGCACAGAATTGAAATGAAAAGAACCTCTGTCCAACTGTTAAGGATGGGGGGGGGGGGGGGGGGGTAATCATGCTTTGGGGTTGTGTTGCAGCCAGTGGCACAGGCAACATTTCACAAGTAGAAGGAAAAATGGATTTAATAAAGTTTCAGCAAATTTTGGACGCTAAATTGATGCCATCTGTCATAAAGCTGAAGTTAAAGAGAGGATGGCTTCTACAAATGGATAGTGATCCTAAACACACCTCTAAATCCACGCTGGATTACATCAAGAGGCGTAAACTGAAGGTTTTCCCATGGCCTTCACAATCTCCTGACCTCAACATAATGTAAAATACAAGGTGTTAACTCTGCAGGGGGCCCAGACTTTTGTAGATGTCCTTTTTGAGTTTTCTGTTCTTTTGAAAGTGTAAATGATAAAATAAAATCGATTTTTTTGTGACATATTATAAGAATGTCTAATCTGTCATTTGATGCATTTTGGAGATATTTCCATCTTTCTTGGCTTATTTATGCACATTAATACACATTTTTACCTGGGGTGCCCAAACTTTCAAAAACCACTGTATGTGTCTGTCTGTGTGTGTGTGTGTGTGTGTGTGTGAGTGTGTGTGTGTGTGTGTGTGTGTGCATGTTGGTATGTTGGTGTGTGTATTTGGTTAGCAGTAGGTGCTAATCTTGGACCCTGGACGGATAACGTTCAGGATATGTAGAATGTGCAGAGGACAGGATGTGAGGTGACAGTGAAAGTGCAGTACAAGAGCGGTTGCTTCTGTTTTTATGTATAAAGGGAATTAATGAAGAGAGAGGTAAGAAAGGTGGAGAATAAATGTAAATAGACTGTTGTTATATAGCGCTTTTCTAGTCTTAACCATTCCTAAATTCACCACAGAACGCCGCAGTCCTTCCTGCCTGTGGCCATCAAACTATAACTCCTCCCTCTAAGTGTCTGACACACAAACACACACTAAGCCACAGCCTGCCCCAAATAAGAGAGAGATAAAAAAAATAAAAGCAGTCAACCTGAACACCGTGCTGTTGGATGGGGGAACAACAAACATTATTTTGGAAATTGATCTTAATGTCTTGATTCAAAAAATTTAGGGAAATCCAACCTTTAAGGACACCACTTGTCTTTGTAAATGAATAAGTGTTCTTCCTTAAAATACAAGGGAATAAGTATACACCCCCCTATGTTAAAATACAGGGGCATAAGTATACACCCCGCTATGTTAAAATACAGGGGCATAAGTATACACCCCCCTATGTTAAAATACAGGGGCATAAGTATACACCCCCCTATGTTAAAATACAGGGGCATAAGTATACACCCCCCTATGTTAAAATACAGGGGCATAAGTATACACCCCCCTATGTTAAAATACCGGGGCATAAGTATACACCCCCTATGTTAAAATACAGGGGGCATAAGTATACACCCCCCTATGTTAAAATACAGGGGCATAAGTATACACCCCCCTATGTTAAAATACAGGGGCATAAGTATACACCCCCCTATGTTAAAATACAGGGGCTTAAGTATACACCCCCTATGTTAAAATACAGGGGGAATAAGTATACACCCCCTATGTTAAAATACAGGGGGCATAAGTATACACCCCCCTATGTTAAAATACAGGGGGCATAAGTATACACCCCCCTATGTTAAAATACAGGGGGCATAAGTATACACCCCCCTATGTTAAAATACAGGGGCTTAAGTATACACCCCCCTATGTTAAAATACAGGGGCTTAAGTATACACCCCCCTATGTTAAAATACAGGGGGAATAAGTATACACCCCCTATGTTAAAATACAGCGGCATGAGTATACGCCCGCCTATGTTAAAACCCCCATGTAAGACCAGCACACCCAGAATGCACCTAAACACTAAAAACTAAAAATGGAAAGTCTGATGGGCTCGTAACTTTAACAATCTGCTAGTCGTGTTCGCTGGTGATCAAAAAAGTTTATTTAATACCACGATCACGTTGATCATGTCTGGACTTAAAGAAAGAGCAAAAAGAAGAAGTTCATGTTTTGTCAGATGGGTCTTCAGTCTCAGCAGAAAGAAGTGATTGAATTTGATTATGACAGAAGTGACAGTCGGTTGGTGATATGTTGACGGCAGCAGCGTGGGTTAATGCAGCACACACACACAGTGTTAACACCTTTAAAGGAGAAGACTTGCGACATTAGCTGCTAACCACACAATATCTGTCTCATCTTAAAACCAGAACTGACAACTAAACACATTCTCCGGGAAATTCAACTAAACCTCACCTTCACAAGAACACGTTATCATTAGCTGTGATCTCATCTTATAAGACACTTTGGACAGTGATGCCCACGTAGATTTCCTGTTCACAAGAACACGTAATTATTAGCTGACGTATTAAAAGAAAACAGTCCCATCCTCAGCGTAGAAGTGTAGTAAAGACTCAGCGGAGCAGACGCCCTCCTAACAGCTCTCATACAGGACTGCAGCAGGACTTTACACATCTGTTCAGGATGATCAGACCTCCACAGGACGACATCGGTAATTATAAATACTCTGATGTTTATGTGTCTGTATGTAAATCTACTATATGTCTATGTGGCAGGATGTTGTCTACATTTGTGTTTGACGTTTGTCTTTCAGAGGAAATGGAGGAAGAAGCAGCAGCTGACTATGTTAATGCTCCAGCACGCACTGGGAAGGAAATGGCCGCTCGTCCAGGTACATTTCACACATCTAATATTGTTAAACAAGGTTTTTTTATTTTTTCTGTAGCACAATACATCAGTAGTAGTAGTAGTAGTAGTAGTGCAACAAGTAGATGTGACCGGCCAATCTAATTGGTCCAATAGACATTAAGATGCTTCAATCAGCATTACAGCACAGACAGAACCACGTACTCTCTCTTTGGGACGACCTGTTGGACTTTTTTACACTGTGTCCAGTTCTCATGATTCATTCATACATATAGCTACAAAACATGATGCACTGTATTCATATATATATCTTTATCTTGCACCCGGCCCACAGACCGACACAAGTGTCTTTGCTATTTTAACCCTTGTGTTGTTTTCCCGTGAAAATTGATAATCAACACTTTTGATGCTTTTTTGACATTTTCAACACTACGTAACAGGAACTTATTAACTTTTGTTTTAAAGAACTTTTGGCATCTACATGAGCATATACAATCACTGGGTCATGTGGTAGATGGCTTTAAGTCTACCATCAATGGTTACCATTTTATAGTTTATTCCAATTGTCAGTGAAGAAATTGCATGTGAGGTATCATTGAACTCAGCAGAGACTTCCTTTTAGAGTCTTGTGTGAGGTATGATTGAACTCAGCAGCGAGTTCTCTTGTCATTGGTGAAGATTTGCTGTGTCTGAGTGCCGCTCAAATGCAGGGAGCAGAGTCCGCCAGTAACCCAGACACGTGCAGTGGAGGGCCCGTCCAACACTGCTTGCAGCTTTAATTATTATTACTTATTTTCCTGCACAATGAAACGCCTTTTTGGAGACCTTACACTCAAAAACTCACCAAAATGTTTGGTTGCATCGGGCCTGGTGAAAGTGTATGCATTTTAAGGATTTCGAGAATAGGCACACAAATTTGGCTTGCTAGCGCCCCCTACAAAATCAAAAAAAAAAAAAAAATGAGCCTCACAATGGTCTAGGCCTTAGGACCTCTATACGTTTTTTTTGATTATAGCGCCCTCTGCTGGCAACTGGAAATCAGCCTATAATGGCAAACATCCGATTTACATGAAACTCATGTGATACTGAACCGCCCCTATACTTCTGCTTTCAGCTTTATTTGTTCTTGTATTCTATCATATTTATTATTTCTTTTATATTCTGTATGTGTGCTGAATATATTTACACTTCCCTGATTTGAGATGAACAGAGTCTATTCATCTAATCTCTTATTTCTCTCTCAGGCCAGAGGTCTCGCTGCTTCTCTCAGTCTTTTCTACCCATAGCAGTGTGTTGGCTGATACTGTTGGTCATCATGGGCCTCCGTATCTACTGTGAGTACCACTGTCTTAACTTGTTGGTGTTATTTAAAGGACAAGTTCACATTTTATCAAGTCTGTCTGATGGCCAGATGTTCATAGAAACAGTTTTTGCTCGGTGTAATCCTTCCTCCTCTTCATACTGGCTCTGCTCTAAGACATATTCCAAAGTTCATCTGAAGCTGATATGAGGCTTCAGCAGTCTGAGTTAGAGAAATCAAGTGTGTAACATCTAAAGTTACAACCTTTATAGTACCAAGTTTCCTCTTTGGGTTTTCCCAGACAGGATTTCGGAAGCAGATTGATAAAAACACAAAGATATTTAAAGATGAAACCATATTTTTACAAACTTAGACAACTGAAGTAGGGTGTCTCGATTTCACGATAGTGAGGGTCCTGGGCCGCTAGATGTTCATCTCCTATGACCTGAACCGCCCCCCGGCCCCCCGCGGGTTGAACCCTGGCAGCCATGCCCAACCAGCCAGGCATGTAGCACGGACAGTACATTACAGCAACACAACTGATTCAGTTGTTACATGTATTTTACGTTTTTATTACATTTTTTATTTGGTAAATCTTTCCAAAAATGATCACTATCAATAAAAAAACATGAAAGTGGTTTTGCCCCCCCCTGCTATGCAGTTGCCACCCACTGCTCCCCTAGTAACCACTCTCCTTGTATTTGTTTTTAAAACAACAGTACGGCTGGAGCTCGATTATTTGCACATTTAAAAGTCAGTTTAAGAAGGGAGAACTTAACAAAGTTATCAAAATTGTAAAAAGCTTGTATTTGTGTACAATCACGTGGAACCACCAGAGACACAAAATGACTCCAAATACCAGAAAAAGTGATAATGATAAGGGATTTAATGATAATATAAACACCTGCCTACTGTTTTATTTGAAACATGTGAATCCATCCTGTACTGTATTTTATTATAATGTAAATGTGTCATAATTGAAAAAGAAAAGAAATAAGAAGCTAATTTTCATTTTGCAGTTACCAATCGCATCCTCAACAGCAGTGTCTTCGAAAAACCGATCACAAACCTGACCGCATTAATCCAGGAGCTGGAGACACAAAACCAGGAGCTGGAGACGGAGATGAAGAACTTATTAGGACCGATACAAAACATCAGTCGAGCTCAGTGGAGCATCGATGAATACTGCCCCAAAGAAAATAACGGTATGTTAAGATCACAATAATTACATCCAATAATAACCAATAATAATAATAATAATATCACAGAGAGTGTCTCACAATCCAGACCATCAGCAGATTCATTATAATTTCATTCATAGAACATATCTCTCCGCTGTGAAAATGCACCTTTGCCCTTTATGCACTTTCTTCCCAATTAAAGCCCAAGGCTCATATCTCCACATGTTCTGGGAGTCTTCTCCCGTTGGTCAGTTCTGGATCCATACTGCATCCAAAATCTGGGCCTTGTTTAATGTTACTGAGCCTGTTACTGTTCAGGTCTTGATTCTGAATGAGCTGTCAGCCTTTCAGCTCTCTGGGACCCAGAACCGTGCTGTGTTTGCTGGACTCACAGCTGCACAGAGGATGATAGCGACCCGTTGGAAAACACCACACGACCTGTCTATCTGCACGTGGACCCTTTCCTACCTGGATGTAGTCTAGTTGGAGGTGTCCACGCGCAGATAAATGGTGTCCTAGGAAAGACTCTGGACACACAGAGTCCGCAATGCACCTCTAACTAGGGCAGGTGCTTGGTGTGTGTGTGTGTGTGTGTGTGTGTGTGTGTGTGTGTGTGTGTGTGTGTGTGTGTGTGTTGTAGTCTCCCTCCGTCCAAACTGCCCCCTGTTTAATCCTTATTTGTAAAAAAATATTATACATATTTTTAATACTAAAAATAATAATATCCCAGATTAGTGATGCTGTGTATTGGTTGGTCTCTGTAGTTTCAGAGAGACGGTGTAGACCTTGTCAGAAGGGATGGGGACTCATCGGGTCCAGCTGCTATCTGAATAATGACGTTGATCCTTCTGGTCAGAAAACCTGGGAAGAAGCTCGAGAAGACTGCAGAGCACGGAGTTCAGATTTGGTTGTTGTACGTGATGAAGAAGAACAGGTAATGAGGAAGCTGTGGGAGTTTTTAACGACATGATTCTGAAATAAAATTGTTGAGGGTAGGTTGGACCCAGACAAAGAAACAACACAAGCGCGGATGAAAAAGATAAAGAAAAGGTTTCCAACACAAAAACACAGATGAGGGACAGGTGGTGGAGGTGGAGGTGTAGATGAGAGCTACAACAGAGCGGGTCTGAGGAAGCTGCATACGCTCACGGCGGAATACGGAAACTGGGACAAGAACAAAAACAAGGTTAGTCAGATAGCAAGGCTAGAGAGCAACGTGCCCAGATGACTGGCCTAGTTAGCACTTAGGGGTTAGTCACAAACTGGCGCTGCAGAGGTGGTCAGCCCGGGTTTACATACTGTGGAGATGGAATGATGGAGATGGATTGCAGCTGTGCAGGAAGGCGGATGGAAATGTGTGGCCACGCCTCTGGACCAGGTTCCTCTAGGGTGACCTCTTGTGGGAGACAGACGAAACAGACAGACACACAGGGGAAAAAGGGAGAACGGACATTGAAGGCAGCAGACCCACAACAAAAATGTATTTTCTCTAAGTCTGAACACACTGTGAGTCTGTAGATCAGTGTGTTTATTAAAGTATAGTGTTTACATCTCTGATAAATGTCTCTCTCTTGTCAGATTGAACTCAGTTTGTACATCAGGCACAGGTACACCCCCTGGATTGGTGTGAGAGCTGAAGGAGGGAGATGGAAGTGGATCGATGGAAGAGATCTGACTGAAAGGTAAGAGACACATTCCTGAACACTTTGGATCTTAAATCTATCAGTCTTGATCTAAACATCATCTTCTTCCCTCAGTGTCAGCAGATGGAGTCATTACCCACATCCTCCTACTGACGGTCAGTGTGCAGTTTCTGTGGTTGCGTTCATCTGGGAATCAGTGAGTTGTGCTGAGAGAATGTCATGGATCTGCCAGAAGAAGTCTTTATCTGTTTAACCCCTGCAGTCAGACTTGAGAAGGTTACTGGATGCTCTGCATGATAAGATCAACTGGCTTCATGAATATCTAACTATGAAAAGCTCTACTTCAGAATTTAAATCGATTGTTCATCAAAAAATAGGCGTTTTATTTAGTTTGCGTGGGTCTGGACTTGCTTTTCTTACAATCCTGCGAGCTGCTCTGTCTGATATTTTTCTTGGTCTTCCAGATCTTTAACTTCCTCTGTTCCTGATGACGGCCATTTCTTAATTACATTCCCAACAGAGGATATTGGCATCTGAAAACCCTTTGCTATCTCCATCTAGCCTTCTCCTGCTTTATGAGCGTCAACTATTTTCAGTTCCAGTTTTCTAGACAACTGCTTAGAAGAACCCATGGTGCTGATTGTTGGGGGGGGTCAGATGAGTCGGGGGGGGGGGGGGGGGGGGGGGTTACAAGGTATTAACTCTGCAGGGGGCCCAAACTTTTGCAGATGCCTTTTTTTGGTTTTCTGTTCTTTTGAAAGTGTAAATCATTAAATAAAATCTAACTTTTTGTGAAATATTATACGAATGTCTAATCTTTCATTTGATGCCTTTTGGAGATTTTTCCATCTTTTCTTGGCTTCTTTATGCACATTAATACACATTTTTACCTGGGGTGCCCAAATATTTGAACCCCACTGTATGTGTCTGTGTCTGTCTGTGTGTGTGTGTATGTGTGTGTGTGTGTGTATGTGTCTGTGTCCGTCTGTGTTTGTGTGTGTGTATTTGGTTAGCAGTAGGTGCTAATCTTGGACCCTGGACGGATAACGTTCAGGATATTCAATTCAATTTTATTTATAGTATCAATTCATGACAAGAGTTATCTCAAGACACTATACAGATAGACCACACTCCAGAATTTACAAGGACCCAACAGTTCTAGTAGTCTCCTCCAGAGCAAGCAACAGTGCGACAGTGGCGAGGAAAAACTTCCTTTTAGGCAGAAACCTCGGTCAGACCCAGGCTCTTGGTAGGCGGTGTCTGACGGGCCGGTTGGGGTTAGAATGAAGAGTGGCAATAACAAAAATAGAAAAAATTAGTAGTTTGTAGCAGTTCTTTGTAGTAGTTCATGGCATAGCAGGACGCTGTACGGCATTACAAGGCACAGCAGGACGTAGCAGGATGTAGCAGGACGTAGCAGGACGTAGCAGGACGTAGCAGTGTAGCAGTTGAACATGGCATCACAGAACATGGAGCAGGACCATGGCGACAACTGCTACCCTGATTTTGGAGCCTCTCTGATCCAAGGGAACACGCTGGGGAAAAACGAACATAAGGACTCCGGGGAATGACTCCCCAGAGCTAGGTTAGTAACAAGCATTTCTGGGACATGGATGCACATAAATGGAAAGATAGAAAGATAGAGGAGAGAGGAGATCAGTGTGTCAAAATAAGTCCCCAGCTGTCTAAAACTATTACAACAAAACCAAGAGAGACGAGGTAAAGAGAGCTCCAGCCCGGCCGGGCCAGAACTCTCCCCAACCGGATCGGGCTGTATGCCAAGTCTCCCTTTAGTTCTATTATATTCTTGATTATATGATAGATAAATCTGAAAACTATGTGACTAACTACTACTCCCTAACAATATTCGATTCTATGCCCTAACTATAAGCTTTATCAAAAAGAAAAGTCTTAAGCCTACTCTTAAATGTGGAGAGGGTGTCTGCCTCCCGGACCCAAACTGGAACCTGGTTCCACAGGAGAGGAGCCTGATAACTAAACGCTCTGGCTCCCGTTCTACTTTTAGAGACTCTAGGAACCACCAGTAACCCTGCATTCTGGGAGCGTAGTGCTCTCGCAGGGTTGTAAGGTACTATGAGCTCTTTAAGATAAGATGGAGCCTGACCATGAAGAGCTTTGTAGGTGAGAAGAAGGATTTTAAATTCTATTCTAAATTTTACAGGAAGCCAATGCAGAGAAGCTAAAACAGGAGAAACGTGATCTCCTTTCCTGGTTCCCGTCAGAACACGTGCCGCAGTATTCTGGATCAGCTGTAGAGTCTTTATGGACTTTTCCGAGCAGCCTGATAGTAAAGAATTGCAGTAATCCAACCTAGAAGTAACAAATGCATGGACTAGTTTTTCTGCATCATTTTTAGACAGTATATTCCTGATTTTTGCAATATTACGTAGGTGAAAAAAGGCGATCCTTGAAATTTGCTTTAAGTGGGAATTAAAGGACAAGTCCTGATCAAAGATGACTCCAAGATTCTTCACAGTGGTGCTGGAGGCCAGGGTGTTGCTGGAGGCCAGGGTGGTGCTGGAGGCCAGGGTGGTGCTGGAGGCCAGGGTGATGCCATCCAGAGTAACTATATCTTTGGATAGTGCGTCACGGAGGTGCTTGGGTCCGAAAGCAATAACTTCAGTTTTATCTGAGTTTAACATTAGAAAATTACAGGTCATCCAGGTTTTAATATCCTGAAGGCACGTTTGAAGTTTAGCTAACTGATTAGTTTCATCCGGCTTGATTGATAGATATAATTGAGTATCATCTGCATAACAACGAAAGTTTATGGAGTGTTTCCTAATAATACTGCCTAAAGGAAGCATATATAAAGTGAACAGGATTGGACCGAGCACAGATCCTTGTGGGACTCCATGACTAACCTTGGCGTGCACAGAGGATTCATCGTTAACATGAACAAACTGAGATCGATCTGATAAATAAGACTTAAACCAGCTTAGAGCAGTCCCTTTAATGCCAATTAAATGTTCCAATCTCTGTAATAAAATATGATGGTCAATGGTATCTCTGTACTTGTGTTATTAGATCTTAGCGCTGCATTTGATAAGTCCTTTGTCTGAAGCAATTAGGAGGTCATTAGTAATTTTCACAAGTGCTGTCTCTGTGCTATGATGAACTCTAAATCCTGACTGAAAATCCTCAAATAAGCTGTTGCTATGCAGAAAGTCACACAGCTGTTTGGCGACTGGTATCTCAAGAATCTTAGAGAGAAATGGAAGGTTGGATATAGGTCTATAGTTGGCTAAAACATCTGGATCAAGATGGGATATAGGACTATAGTTGGCTAAAACATCTGGATCAAGGTTTGGCTTTTTCAGAAGAGGTTTAATTACAGCTACTTTAAAGTACTGTGGTACATAGCCTGTTAATAAAGACAAATTGGTTATATCCAGTAGCGAAGTGTTGACTAATGGTAAAACTTCTTTAAGTCTTGCCAGATTAAACGAGAATTTCCCAGTTTGGTGGATATGGTGGATATGTAGAATGTGCAGAGGACCAGGTGTAAGGTGACAGTGAAAGTGCAGTACAAGAGCGATTGTTTCTGTGTTTTTATGTATAAAAGTAATCAATGAAGAGAGGTAAGAAAGGGAGAGAATAAATGTAAATAGACTGTTGTTATATAAAGCTTTTCTAGTCTTAACCATTCCTAAATGCACCACAGAGCGCCACAGGAAGTCATTCTTGCCTGAGGCCATCAAACGTTATAACTCCTCCCTCTAAGTGTCTGGCACACACACACACACACACACTAACCACAGCCGCCTATAATAAGAGAGAGAGATAAAAAATAAAAGCAGTCAACCTGATCACTGTGCTGTTGGATGGGGGAACAACATCTTTTGGAAACAATTGTCTTTGTGAATGAATAATGTATTGTAAAGAAATAAAGGTTCTTCCTTAAAATACAGGGGGCATAAGTATACACCCCCTATGTTAAAATACAGGGGCATAAGTATACACCCCCTATGTTAAAATACAGGGGGCATAAGTATACACCCCCCTATGTTAAAATACAGGGGGCATAAGTATACACCCCCCTATGTTAAAATACAGGGGCATAAGTATACACCCCCTATGTTAAAATACAGGGGGCATAAGTATACACCCCCTATGGTAAAATACAGGGGCATAAGTATACACCCCCTATGTTAAAATACAGGGGCATAAGTATACACCCCCTATGTTAAAATACAGGGGCATAAGTATACACCCCCTATGGTAAAATGCAGGGGCATAAGTATACACCCCCTATGTTAAAATACAGGGGCATAAGTATACACCCCCCTATGTTAAAATACAGGGGCATGAGTACACGCCCCCCTATGTTAAAACCTCCATGTAAGACCAGCACACCCAGCATGCACCTGAACACTAAAAGCTAAAAATGGAAAGTCTGATTGGCTCGTAACTTTAACAATCTGCTAGTCGTGTTGGCCGGTGATCAAAAAAGTTTATTTAATACCACGATCACGTTGATCATGTCTGGACTTAAAGAAACAGCAAAAAGAAGAAGGTCATGTTTTGTCAGATGGGTCTTCAGTCTCAGCAGAAAGAAGTGATTGAATTTGATTATGATAGAAGTGACAGTCGGTTGGTGATATGTTGACGGCAGCAGCGTGGGTTAATGCTGCAGACACGTGTACAGTGTGGTTAACACCTTTAAAGGAGAAGACTTGCGACATTAGATGCTAATCACACAATATCTGTCTCATCTTAAAACCAGAACTGACAACACATTCTCCGGGAAATTCAACTAATCCTCCTCTTCACAAGAACACGTTATTATTAGCTGTGATCTCATCTTATAAGACACTTCGGACAGTGATGCCCACGTAGATTTCCTGTTCACTAGAACACGTTATTATTATCTGCCGAATTAAAAGAAAACGGTCACATCCTCAGCGTAGAAGTGTAGTAAAGACGGTCTCAGCGGAGCAGACGCCCTCCTAACAGCTCTCATACAGGACTGCAGCAGGACTTTACACATCTGTTCAGGATGATCAGACCTCCACAGGACGACATCGGTAATTATAAATACTCTGATGTTTATGTGTCTGTATGTAAATCTACTATATGTCTATGTGGCAGGATGTTGTCTACATTTGTGTTTGACGTTTGTCTTTCAGAGGAAATGGAGGAAGAAGCAGCAGCTAACAATGCTAATGCTCCAGCACGCACTGGGAAGAAAATGGCCGCTCGTCCAGGTACATTTCACACATTTAATATTGTTAAACAAAGTTTTTGTATTTTTTCTGTAGCACTTTATACATCAGCAGTAGTAGTAGTAGTACAACAAGTAGATGTGACCGGCCAATCTAATTGGTCCAATAGACATTAAGATGCTCCAATCAGCATTACAGCACAGCCAGAACCACGTACTCTCTCTTTGGGACGACCTGTTGGATTTTTTTACACTGTGTCCAGTTCTCATGATCCATTCATACATATAGCTACAAAACATGATGCACTGTATTCATACATATACACACACACACACACACACACACACACACAGTATATAAAAACACAGTGTATGAACCCAAAGTCCAATTATTATAGATGTTATGACATTTTTTCCAATGAAATGCTTCTAAACTTTAGAAAAACAACTACATTTTGGATGAACCTGGAATGTGATCTTTAGTGTGGCACATGTCAGGAAAAGGGAAAACATGATTTTATGGTTATGTGAAGTCATCAAATGAATATCACTTCAAAATAAAAGACCTATTTAGACACAATTAAACCAAAAACAATGCATTTTATATGGTTTATTGTGAAAAACACTAAGAAAAATAATACCATCAATAGATAGAATCTATTACACCATGTGTATGACATTAAGGGCTCTATCTTGAAACAACACCGACACAAGTGTCTTTGCTATTTTAACCCTTGTGTTGTCTTCCCGTCAAAATTGAAAATCAACACTTTTGACGCTTTTTTGAATGTTTGCCACTTTGACGTTTAACACTTCGTAACTAACTTATTCTAAGTTTAGTTTTAAAGTCAGGTCAATAAACCTCATTTATAGGAAATTATACCTAATGTTTGAGTTAGAAAAGCAGAAATTAGGAATTATTGAGACTAAAATTAAAGGAATGGATGTTGATGGATAATCACAGACTGGAATATGTCAACTTTTACTCAATACTATTTCAGTAAACTTCAATTTGTTTTTTCAAATGCTATAAAATTGAATAAGACCCAAAATTAATGAAAGTAGAGATTTGTACTTGGCAAAGAGCGTTGGAATCAATCATGTTATTTTGGGGAATTAAAAAGAACATTGAGATAGGACAACCGGTCAATTTGACCCGAGGACAACATGAGGACAACATGAGGGTTAAGACAGTTGTTCATTTCCCGTCCTGCGCCCTCGTCGTTTAAATAATAAATGCACCTGCGTCCATCTTTGCGCGTCTTCGGGAAGAGGCGCCAAAAATGGCTCTCGAGTGCCACTACAAAGTTAAAGAGTTGAGCCACTGCAGTGTGTTTAACGTAGACTTTCAAAACTTGGTACCTATATGTAGCATGGCAGGACGGACGTAAAACTCTATGGTAGTCCCCCCCTAAACCCAACAGGAAGTCCGCCATTTTGAATTGAAAGTTCGGAATTTGTGCTATTTTGGCCATTTCCCCATGTCGTACTTTAACGAACTCCTCCTAGAGCTTTCATCCAATCAACTTCAAACTTGGTCTTTGTCATCTTAAGATGTTATCAATGAAAAAATATAAAAAAAAAAATATTGTCTCAGGGCATGGCCGTGGCAGGGCGGCCATTTTGTGCATTTCGCCGTAGAAACAGGAAGTGGGTGTTACTTGATAGGACATCGTCCGATTGGCTCGAAACTTTTCAGGATCCGAAACATCCGATTTACATTAAACTCATGTGATACTGAACCGCCCCTATACTTCTGCTTTCAGCTTTATTTGTTATTGTGTTCTATCCTATTTATTATTTCTTTCATATTCTGTATAAGTGTAGAATATATTTACATTTCCCTGATGTGGGATGAACAGAGTCTATTCATCTAATCTCTTATTTCTCTCTCAGGCCAGAGGTCTCGCTGCTTCTCTCAGTCTTTTCTACCCATAGCAGTGTGTTGGCTGATACTGTTGGTCATCATGGGCCTCCGTATCTACTGTGAGTACCACTGTCTTAACTTGTTGTTGTTAGTCTTTATTTAAAGGACAAGTTCACATTTTATCAAGTGCTACGACCCGTAGGTTGTATGCCTAGAGGAAGCTAGGAAGTAACACAAATCATAAACTTAAACTAACAAAAGAGAGACTAACAAGTCAAAGTACCATAACAAGTATCTTTTAATTCACTTTAAATATATGTATATATTATCTATACATATGTATATGGATGATAAATATAAGCTGTACAAAACGTCAGCTTCTCCAAAAAAAAAAAAACCAAATACCATACTACCTGAAAAGAAATTGGCAACTAAGCTACAGAGTCAAAATAAAATACACTGTACTAATCTCCCTAACTGTCCACAAAAAAGGAGAAAGAGGGGGTCAAAACAAATGTCAGAACCCTTACCAGCTTCAGACAACAATTCAATTCATTTCCCAAATTGCATGCACCAGCAGCAAGTAGTCCACCAACTACTACCAGCATCACAGGAAGTTGTGGCAAGAGAAAGGGGGCAGGCCCTTGGCCCTGGGAGCTTATATGCAACCTCTCTGATAATCAGATTTAAAACACCTGTGGACGATCAGGCACTCAGGGGAGGCAGACCTGAAAGACAAAAACAAAACAGCTCTCTTCCAAAAAGAGGCCAGAGTAACATTATACAATGTAACATCAAGTCTGTCTGATGGCCAGATGTTCATAGAAACAGTTTTTGCTCGGTGTAATCCTTCCTCCTCTTCATACTGGCTCTGCTCCAAGAGATATTCCAAAGTTCATCTGAAGCTGATATGAGGCTTCAGCAGTCTGAGTTAGAGAAATCAAGTGTGGAACATCTAAAGTTACAACCTTTATAGTACCAAGTTCCCTCTTTGGGTTTTCCCAGACAGGATTTCTGAAAAAGATTGATAGAAACAGAAAGATATTTATAGATGAAACCATATTTTGACAAACTTAGACTACTGAAGTAGGTGTCACAATTTCACGATAGTGAGGGGCCTGGGCCGCTACTTGTTTAACTCCCATACCCAGACCCCAAGTACGTCTGGAGCTCGATTATTTGAACATTTAAAAGTCAGTTTAAGAAGGGAGAACTTAATAAAGTTATCAAAATTGTAAAAAGCTTGTATTTGTGTACAATGAAGTGGAAGCACCAGAGACACAAAATAATACTCCAAATACAAGAAAAAGTTCATTTTTCATAATATGGGCACTTTCATGAACACCTGCTTATTGTTTGAAGATACACTTGCAAAATGTGAATCCATCCTGTAATGTATTTTATTATAATGAAAATGTGTCATAATTGAATAAAGAAAATGAATAAGAAGGTCATTTTCATTTTGCAGTTACCAGTCGCAACCTCAACAACAGTGTCTTTGAAAAACCGATCACAAACCTGACCGCATTAAACCAGGAGCTGGAGACACGAAACCAGGAGCTGGAGACAAGAAACCAGGACCTGGAGACACAAAACCAGGAGCTTGAGACACAAAACCAGGAGCTGGAGACACAAAACCAGGAGCTGGAGATGGAGACGAAGAACTTAACAGGACCGATGCAGAACATCAGTCGAGCCCAGTGGAGCATCGATGAATACTGCCCCAAAGTACAGAACGGTTTGTTAAGATCAATAATAATGACATCCAATAATAACCAATAATAATAATAATAATAATATCACAGAGAGTGTCTCACAATCCAGACCATCAGCAGAGTCACTAAAATGTCATTCATAGGATGTATCACAGATATAAGTCTGTGAGGACCTCACTGAGTCAGCAATGCACCTCTAACTTGGGCAGGTGCTTGGTGTGCGTGTGTGTGTGTGTGTGTTTGTCTCCCTCGCTCCCATCTTTCCTCTGTTTAATCATTATTTGTATTTTTAAAATTGTTATTATACGTATTTTGTTGTGATTGTTTGTCAGTGTCTAATTTTTAACATGTAACAATATCCCAGAGTAGTGATGCTGTGTATTGGTTGGTCTCTGTAGTTTCAGAGAGACGGCGTAGCGCTTTTCGGGAGGGATGGAGACTCTTCAGGTCCAGCTGCTATCTGATTGCTGGTCCTTCTGATCTGAAAACGTGGGAAGAAGCTCGAGAAGACTGCAGAGCACGGAGTTCAGATTTGGTTGTTGTACGTGATAAAAAAGATGAGGTAAAAAGGAAGCTGTGGGAGGTTTTACGACATATTTATGATATAAAATATATTTTCTCTAAGTCTGAACACACTGTGAGTCTGTAGATCAGCGTGTTTATTAAAGTATAGTGTTTAAAACCTCTTCAGATACACTTGAAAATATATGATTTTCTCGCCTAAATTTTTACCCCCAAAAAAGTGCTGCAGTTTCCACATGCTTTGCCCTCTGGGATGACCCTGAGGTCATTGGGAAGCTAACACTCTCAGTTTGTTGTTTCTAGTGGCAGTGTGACACTAGGCCTTACTGACACAGAGCTAAACAGGTTAGAACACAGAATTTCTATTTCCGTCCAAGTAAATCATTTGTAAAATTAATAAAAAACCCTACTGTAAGCATATTACATGGGCTACATACAAAAATAGTACCCTAGCCACATGTCTCAACTTAGAACAGAAAAATACAGAAAACAATGACTTAGAAAATGGATTTTATATTAATTTATTTCTACAATTATTTTCTTTGCGTTTATCTTATTTCCTATTTCTAAAAAAGCCCAAGAAGTGCAAAATATAATACTTCTGAAATAAAAAAACACATCCACATCACTCACACACATACCTGTAATAACTGCATGCATAGATTGAAAAGAATAAGTAATCATAATTTGATGAAATGGTGAAATGCCATAAGAAGGCCTTATTTTTGCTTTGACAGAGCTGGAGCCATCACAGGGTTAGTTCTTTCTGGCCATGTTCGATATCAATCAACTCGTCTTCTTATTGGCTACACAGGGATGCCAGTCTTATGACCTCTTTTTCTAACTGGTGGGATATACTGTCAATTTGTCCCACGTGGGCCCAATTGGGACTGTGGGATTTGATTGGCTTGGCTCAGGGATATCTCGACATAGACTGAAGCTATTGGCTGGGAACAAAGTTCAGTGGAATCTGCAGAAGCCAGAGAGTCTAGTGGTGTACGGAGTGACTTTGTAGCGTGCCTACGGGACCTATGCTCGCAAGACGTTAAATCTCTGATAAATGTCTCTCTCTTGTCAGGTAGCACTCCATCTTTACAGCTGGTACAGACCCTGGATTGGTCTGAGAGCTGAAGGAGGGAGATGGAAGTGGATCGATGGAAGTGATCTGACTGAAAGGTAAGAGACACATTCCTGAACACTTTGAATCTTAAATCTATCAGCCTTGATCTAAACATCATCTTCTTCCCTCAGTGTCAGCAGATGGAGACAAGATCAACCTCCAACTGATGGTCAGTGTGTAGTTTCTGACCCGTTCGGATGGACATCAGCGAGCTGTGCTGATAAGTGGCCATGGATCTGCCAGAAGAAGTCTTTATCTGTTTAACCCCTGCAGTCAGACTTGAGAAGGTTACTGGATGCTCTGCATGATAATATCAACTGGCTTCATACATATCTGACTATGAAAAGTAACGTCCTGTTTTATTACATTGAATAAAAACCCTGCGACTCATTGTTATTGTTGTATTATTCTTACATCATGCTGACTCCATGTCAGAACAGACAACATCATCAGGAAGTTACATCATCATTGGTCAGGATGTCAGAACCAGACGCTGTCACACAGGACTGCAGCACGACTTTACACATCTGTTCAGCTTTCTGTGACAGTTTGTCTTTATCCCTTTTATAGTTTGTATTCTTAAACGGTCAAGGGGTGCCAGCCAGGTCTTTCTCCTGACGTCAAAGATAGTCTTAAAACATATGTATCTGTTGTATTTTGTAGTTAGGATAAAGATTGAAACCGCACAAGCGTGCACATATACAAATGTACACCCTATACAACCAAAAGGATAAACCCAGCAAAACACCACACAACTCAAGATTCCGATAACATGTTTATATATTTAAACAGAGGAAAAGTAACCAAAACACCCAGGATAAGTCCCACAGAATAATTGTATTTTCCAATAATACAAAAAGAAGAATGTCCACAAAAATCCAACAAAAAACTCCACCTCTGGTTTTCTTTATAGCACAGTTAGTTCATGGAGTAAAACAGAAACAAATCATTTAGACCCAAAGCATCTTTTAGTCCAACAGGTAACAGAAAGTAAAAACCTTTGAAGTAAAGTAAAAACATTCACAGACCTCTCGTCTAGTCTAATCCGTCAGTCAGTAGTCTAGTCAGTCAGTCAATCCATAATCCGGTCCGGGGTTTAGTGGGTGTAATGGTGGACGTCAGTGAACAGCTGAGAGGTGGAAGCGGTTGAAGTGGCGTGATCCGGAGTTCCAAGTAGGCAGGCCGGTCAGAGCGAGGGTTAACGGAGCAGTGGCGATTTAGACACACGGGTTATGTTAAGGGATTATCACGACCTTCACTTTCACTGCCGCGCAATTGAGCTGTAGCTCCGCCGATTCTGTGTACTGCTTCCTTTTTTGTCTCTGTTCACTCAGTCCCCAGAAGTACTCTCTCCTCGCTGTCACGCACCGGAAAACAATCGAATCATTAGCGTTTAGGGGCGGCTCCGCTATACTAGCGAACAGGTGACTACAAGTTGTCACAATGCAGAGAAGAAACTCTAGATATAGGTAACGGTACTACTACCACACTGTAAAAATACTCTGTTACAAGTTAAAGTCCTGCATGGGAAATGTTACTTAAAGTCCCAGTGTGTAACGTGTGTAGTCGTTCATCATCCAAATCAGTGTTGCCCGTTCACAAACTCGTCATTTAACATGAATATTTACCACCACCATCAATTCCAAGTATTCTTATTGGCTTAAAATTTTACATTTTGCATCCGCATGAACTGGGGTAGGCAAGAGAAGAGAGAGCACAAGACTCTGGGAAAGGGAAGAAGTTGAGTTAGTAACATGCATTAATGGGATGAGGTTGCATACAGATGGAGAGAAGGAGGAGGAGAGAGGTGCTCAGTGCATCATGGGAAGTCCCTCGGCAGTCTGGGCCTATAGCAGCGTAACTAAGGGATGGTTCAGGACTCTCCTGAGCCAGCTCTAACTATAAGCTTTATCAAAGAGGAAAGTCTTAAGCCTGCTTTTAGATGTGGAGATGGTGTCTGCTTCCAGAACCCAAACTGGAACCTGGTTCCACAGGAGAGGAGCCTGAGAGAGCTGAACGTTCTGGCTCCAATTCTAATTTTAGAGACTCTAGGAACCACAAGTAACCCTGCTTTCTGGGAGTGCAGTGCTCTGGTAGGGTAGTAAGGTACTATGAGCTCTTTAAGATAAGATGGTGCCTGACCATGAAGAGCTTTGTAGGTGAGAAGAAGGATTTTTTTCTCTTCAATTCTCTTCTTGATTTTACAGGAAGCCAATGCAGAGAAGCTAAAACAGGAGAGATGTGATCTCTTTTCATGGTTCCTGTCAGAACACGTGCTGCAGCATTCTGGATCAGCTGAAGAGTCTTTATGGAGTGTTTCAGTAATCCAGCCTAGAAGTAACAAATGCATGAACTAGTTTTTCATCAGTAATGTGGATTTAATGACCATGGGCCCACCACCTGTGGGAGAATCCAAAGGGGTCGGGTGCGCTGCCACATGGGTGGCAGTGAAGGTCAGGGGCTTCGACGGACCAGAACCGGGCGGCAGAGGCTGGCTCTGGGGACGTGGAACGTCACCTCTCTGTGGGGGAAGGAGCCGGAACTTGTGTGGGTGGTGGAGCGCTACCGGTTAGATCTGGTGGGGCTTTCCTCTACGCACAGTCTCGGTTCTGGAACCGTACTCCTGGATAGGGGTTGGACTCTGTCCTACTCCGGAGTTGCCCATGGTGTGAGGCGCTGGGCGGGTGTGGGGATACTCACAAGCCCCCGGCTGAGCACCGCTGCGTTGGAGTTTACCCCGGTGGACGAGAGGGTCGCCTCCCTACACCTGCGGGTGATGGGGGGCAAAACTCTGACTGTTATTTGTGCGTATGCACCAAACAGGAGTTCGGAGTAGTCGGCCTTCTTGGAGACCTTGAATGGAGTCCTGTATGGGGTCCAATAGGGCACTCCATAGTTCTGCTGGGGGACTTTAACGCACACGTGGGCAATGATGGAGATACTTGGAGAGGCGTGATTGGGAGGAACGGCCTCCCTGATCTAAACCAGAGTGGTTGTCTGTTGTTGGACTTCTGTGCTAGTCATGGATTGTCCATCACAAACACCATGTTCGAACATAGGGATGCTCATAAGTGTACGTGGTACCAGAGCACCCTAGGCCAAAGGTCAATGATCGATTTTATAATCGTTTCATCTGATCTGAGGCCGTATGTTTTGGACACTCGGGTGAAGAGAGGGGCAGAGCTGTCAACTGATCACCATCTGGTGGTGAGTTGGGTCAGGGGGTGGGGGAAGACTCTGGACAGACCTGGTAAGCCCAAACGGGTAGTGCGGGTAAACTGGGAACGTCTGGAGGGGGCCCCTGTCCGACAGACTTTCAACTCACACCTCCGGCGGAGCTTTTCGGGCATCCCTGTGGAGGCTGGGGGCATTGAACCTGAGTGGACAATGTTCAAAGTTTCCATTGCTAAAGCTGCGGTGGCGAGCTGTGGTCTTAGGGTCTTAGGTGCCTCAACGGGCGGTAACCCACGAACACCCTGGTGGACACCGGTAGTCAGGGAAGCCGTCCGACTGAAGAAGGAGTCTTTCCGGGTTATGTTATCCCGGAGGACTCCGGAGGCAGTTGCAGGGTGCCAACGGGCTTGAAGGGCTGCAGCCTCTGCCGTGACAGAGGCAAAGCAGCGGGTGTAGGAGAAGGTCGGAGAAGACATGGAGAAGGACTTTCTGTCGCCACCAAGGTGCTTCTGGAAAACCGTTCGCCACCTCAGGAGGGGGAAGTGAGGAACCATCCAAGCTGTATACAGTAAGGATGGGACGTTGTTGACCTCAACTGGGGAGGTAATAGAGCGGTGGAAGGAGCACTTTGAGGAACTTCTAAATCCAGCTGACACGCCTTCTTTGGTGGAGGTAGAGCTGGAGGATAATGGGGCATTGTCGTCAATTTCCCTGGTGGAAGTCGCTGAGGTAGTCAAACAACTCCACAGTGGCAAAGCCCCAGGGATTGATGAGATCCACCCAGAAATGCTGAAAGCTCTGGGTTTGGAGGGGATGTCTTCGTTGACACGCCTCTTCAACATTGCGTGGAAGTCTGGGACGGTGCCTAAGGAGTGGCAGACCGTGGTGGTGGTTCCCCTCTTCAAAAAGGGGGACCAGAGGTTGTGTGCCAATTATAGGGGTATCACACTTCTCAGCCTCCCTGGTAAAGTCTACTCCAAGGTGCTGGAAAGGAGGGTTCGGCCGATAGTCCAACCTCGGATTGAAGAGGATCAATGCGGATTCCGTCCTGGACGTGGAACAAGGGATCAGATCTTCACTCTCGCAAGGATCTTGGAGGGGGCCTGGGAGTATGTCCAACCAGTCTACATGTTTTTTGTGGATCTGGATAAGGCGTATGACAGGGGCCCCCGGGAGAAATTGTGGGAGGTGCTGTGGGAATATGGGGTGAGGGGGTCCCTTCTCAGGGCCATCCAATCTCTGTATGACCAAAGCGAGAGCGGTGTCCGGGTTCTCGGCAGTAAGTCGGACTTGTTCCAGGTGAGGGTTGGCCTCGGCCAGGGCTGCGCTTTGTCACCAATCCTGTTTGTAATATTTATGGACAGGATATCGAGGCATAGTCGCGGCGGGGAGGGGTTGCAGTTTGGTGGGCTCGGGATCTCATCGCTGCTTTTTGCAGATGATGTGGTCCTGATGGCATCATCGGTCTGTGACCTTCAGCACTCACTGGATCGGTTCGCAGCCGAGTGTGAAGCGGCTGGGATGAGGATCAGCACCTCTAAATCTGAGGCCATGATTCTCAGCAGGAAACCGATGGAGTGCTTTCTCAAGGTAGGGAGTGAGGCCTTACCTCAAGTGAAAGAGTTTAAGTACCTTGGGGTATTGCTCGCGAGTGAGGGGACCATGGAGCGCGAGATTGGTCGGAGAATTGGAGCAGCTGGTGCGGTATTACATTCCGTTTTTTCGCACCGTTGTGATGAAAAGAGAGCTGAGCCAGAAGGCAAAGCTTTCTACCGGGCAATTTTCGTTCCTACCCTCACCTATGGTCATGAAGGCTGGTCATGACCGAAAGAACGAGATCCAGGGTACAAGCGGCCGAAATGGGTTTCCTCAGGAGGGGGGCTGGTCTCCTCAGGAGGGTGGCTGGCGTCTCCCTTAGAGATAGGGTGAGAAGCTCAGTCATCCGAGAGGAGCTCGGAGTAGAGCCGCTGCTCCTTCACGTCGAAAGGAGCCAGTTGAGGTGGTTTGGGCATCTGGTAAGGATGCCTCCTGGGGGGGTCCCTAGGGAGGTGTTCCAGGCACGTCCAGCTGGGAGGAGGCCTCGGGGAAGACCTAGGACTAGGTGGAGAGATTATATCTCCAACCTGGCCTGGGAACGCCTCGGGATCCCCCAGTCGGAGCTGGTTGATGTGGCTCGGGAAAGGGAAGTTTGGGGTCCCCTACTGGAGCTGCTGCCCCCGAGACCCGATACCGGATAAGCGGATGAAGATGGATGGATGGAACAGTCTGGTGAGTTCATGCAGTAATGCAGCCTTTAAAACCAGGAACAACGCTTTACTCAGACTCAACCCCTCAAAAAGCATTTAGGTTTAATATGCAGTAGAGCCATATTGTCTGCCAATATTAGGCATTTTCCCGGTATATCGGCATTTATTATGGCCGATTTAAAA
>NW_022602758.1:0-85000 GCF_008692095.1 Etheostoma spectabile | reverse complement strand
ATGCGTGTGTGTGTGTGTTTGTGTGCGTGCGTGTGTCCCATCAGTGTGTGTTTGTGTGAGCTGCTTGCTGGCCGTCTGTCTCTTCTCATCGCACAGATTTGTATTTTTGCTCTCAGAGTCATGTCTGTCTGTTTCAAACATCTGGCTCCAGGTGACTGGGGGGAGGGATATTGTGTTATATGTGTATAACACGTGTATATGTGTGTGTGTGTGTGGTGTGTGTGTGGGGGGGGGGGGGGTGTTTGAAGCACTTTATGCTACATTTATATGTATGAAAAGTGCCATATAAATAAAGTCTGATTGATTGTCAGTATAAACTGTGTTGAAACTGTTGACATTTTATCACCTTGAGATGAAGAGGGGTCCTTGAGGAATAAGACAAAGACAACGCAGCACATGTACATTCACACTCGCTAAAGCTTTCCCCTATTTAACCCCCCCCCCCCCAACTTCTTATTGGAAACAAATCCATGTAAAAAACCTATTGCAGCATTAAGAAGCATGACAACATTTAGCCCGTACATACAAAATATACACACATACATACATACATAGCGACACACATATACATACAAATATACAGACATGCATACATACATACATAATATACACACACACCTACAGCCAGAATCCAGAATAATTGTATGTATAAAACAAAAGTCTGACAGTTTGTATGCAAGTAAGTGAAGAGTGATGTTTTGAAGAAGCGCAAACAAGTGACAGATCTCAGAGACCCAGGCAGGCTGTTCCAGTCTGAAGGAGCTTTAAATATAAAAGGTATGTCTCTCTGTTGATGTTTGGCACAGTAAAAAAGGGATATTCAGTGTGTCTCAATCAATATCTGGGTCTATATAGATTGAAATATTCCCTCAGGTAAGAAGGATAGTCAGAGTACACACATTAATTAATTAATATTGGTGATAATAAGTTCAGTGAGTCATACATTACACAGTGGTGAGCAGTAAAAGCACATCTCAGCAAAAATCTGCATGTATTATTGAAAACATTTAAGGCTTTCAGATTTGATTCGGATGTGTTTTGATGGACAACATCCGCAGAGTCTAATATAGGAAATATGAACTGTGACACAATTATTAACCTAATCAGTTGAGTGAAAGAGTTTATAGAGCATTAAAATTTCCGTAAACTAGAGAATTCTGCAGAAATTTTAACAGTGTGCCTCCTACTTGGTGCACATCCGAATAGCAATAAAACTTAATAAAAAATAATAAAAGTGTCTTAACCCTTCAGAGATATAACTTTTTAAAACCTGTTTAAGACGTTTCTGTTTCCCAGAAACAGCTATGACGTAGCTAGCGCTAAACCAACCAGACTTACACTTCTTCTCCTTCCTTCCTCTCCAAGTCTGTCTTCTATGAAACAGCTGTTGTTGAGGCCTGAAGTAAGAGGGGGCGTTTTGAGCGATGTTGAGGGATTTCCGGAACATTTCACTTTCAAGTCAATGAGACAATTTTTGCAGTTTTTTTGGCGATTTCGTGAAAACCGCGCAGCAAATCTAGTTGAAAAGTCATAGCACATCATTCCCGATCCATACACACATTTTGATGTATTTGGTGTGCGCATGTTGGCAACGCTCCGGAACTAGTACCAGGACAAAAAAACGACGGAATAATAACTAGAAAATTCCACAGAAATTTTAACAGTGTGCCTACCACTTGGTGCACTTCATTCACACACACCACACACACACACACACACACACACACACACACACACACACACACACACACACAGGGACGTACACTATGCTGGTTACACACACAGGGAAACACAGCTCAAATTTCAAGGAAGCCTTTCATCTCTGTGATGTCATCTCTTTGATCTCTAATCAGTTAACGACCGGAGCACCTGATGTACCTGTCAGCTGTGTCACCAGCTATTCAGACACTGAACAAGCTCTCAAACAAATGATCATATCACCAAAAGGATATGAGATATCAATTAAATAACATTCTCTTGGGCACCAGAAGGCCTTTGTGAACATATTGATATAAAATCTATGTGGATAGACTTAAAAATGTGGGCATATCAGCGACTTAAAAAAGTGCTTTGCTCTGCGTTTTGCTCAGAAATGTGGACAATGTTTTACATGGCAGTGAATGGAAGAAGATTTGAAACTCTTGTCATTTGAAAGTTTGCTGAGCAAAAGGTATAATTCATATCTCATAAATGAGCACATAAGCTGAAACTAGACAAAAATACCTACGTTTGGATATATGAATTGTCTTTAAAAAGTTAGAATTGTTGGCGTGGGAGCAAGTTATAGAGAGAGAACCAAGACGATTTTTTTTAATCTCCCCACTCTGTCCTCCACTCTAGCCTCAACATTCCACCACATACACACACATTGGAAAATCTGAGATGGTCTGAAAACCTAAAGTACCAAAAGTCTTGTCTTTGGTTTAAACTTTTAATTATGCTTCTAGGTTAAAGTATGGCGATACGGTACGGCCCCAAAGAGGGGTATTTTGAGCAATGTCCCGAACATTTCCCATTCAAGTCTGAGACATTTCCGCCGTTTTTTTGGAGATTTTGTGAAAACCGCGCGGCAAATCTTGTTGAAAAGTCATAGCACACCATTCCCAATCCTTACACACGTTTTGATGTATTTTGTGTGCGCGTGTTGGCAACGCTGCGGGACTAGTAGTGGGACCAAAAATAGGTCAACGCAAGTCGCGTGAAAAAAAAGGCGTCGGCCCTATTACTAGCATGCCCTGTGAAGCATTTATGTGGGCTCTAATTTGAAGTGCTGTTAATTTGCAGTTTCTGAGGCTTGTAACTCTAATCAATTCATTCTCTGCAGCACTGGTAACTCTTGATCTTCCTCTCCTGAGAGCAGTTTCATCGTAGCTAATGACGGTCATCGCGACTGCACTTTGACACGTGTAAAGTAATGATGGATTGTCATTTCTCTTTACTTCATTGAGTATTTTATTGCCATAATCTGAATTAAAACAGTAGTTGAATAGGGCTTTTTATTGGTCGTTGCTGTGCATCAACCCTACTACTGCACAACACAACTGATGGTCTGAAACACATTAAAAAGGCAAGAAACTCCACTAATTAACTCTGACACTGCACAGCTGTTAACTGAAAACCATTCGCGGTGACTACCTCATGAAGCTGATTGAGAGAAGAGTGCAAAGCTGTCATCAAAGCAAAAGGTGACTACTTTGAAGAATCTAAAATATAAAACATATTCTGGTTTGTGGTTGACTTTTTCCTTTACTAAATAACTCCATTAGGTTTTTTTCAAAGTTTAATGTATTACGTATTAATCCACAAAGTAGAAAATAATAAAAAATAAAAAACACTGAATCAAAAGAGGGGTGTCCAAACTTTTGACTGGTACTATGTACTGATGTAATGTGGCACATTTTAGTGAACAAGTGTACCTCAAAACTCTTTTAAAGTTAATGCATGTCACATGCAACCACTGCTAATCAGCCAGACTGACAGAGAACACCTGTGTGAACTAATTTACCTCACCTGGGTCACTGATGAAAGTAAAGCAGCAGCTCTCTTTGACTCAGGTGTGTGTGTGTGTGTGTGTGTGTGTGTGTGTGTGTGTGTGTGTGTGTGTGTGTGTGTGTGTGTGTGTGTGTGTGTGTGTGTGTGTGTGTGTGGTGTGTGTGTGTGTAACTATATTTGTGGAGTCCAAAAACCAGGAGTTCAGTATACTTGGGGGTCCTGAGCTGGTTTATTAACAGGTTTCACACTTATTTTTGGAATTCATGGTCAACAAACCTCATTTATATCAAATTATACATATGTTTTTAGTTAAAAAGGCAGAAATTATGAATTATTTTAGCTAATAGTTAAGATCAGAGGATGTTGAGTGGATCTCAGATGGGTAGATGTCAAAGTTTAGTCCGGATACTGTTTGGAAACCAATAAAAAAAAAATTCAAATGCTATAAGATTAAATAAAACACCCCAAAAATTCAATGAAAGTAATCATTAATGTCACCTGAAGGACGTTGTATGTAATCCTCCATGTTATTTTTGGGCAATTTGGTTGAAAGAAATCTAATATTTCTGATGTAAAACACTTAGAAACGGGTCATTTTGACAGGACAACGCAAGGGTTAACCTTTTTTGAACAAAAATGTGCCAGAAAACCTCAAGGCACAGCACAAGTGGCCCAAACAGGAAAGTCATGCCAGTCTATTTGATTATGATAGAAGTGACAGTCGGTTGGTGATATGTTGACAGCAGCAGCGTGGGTTAATGCTGCAGACACACACACAGTGTTAACACCATTAAAGGAGAAGACTTACGACATTAGCTGCTAACCACACAATATCTCTCTCATCTTAAAAGCAGAACTGACAACTAAACATATTCTCTGGGAAATTTAAGTTGGATCATATGATTTTTCATAATGCTTTTTAACCCTCATGTTCTCTTCCGGTCAAAAGGAAAAACTACACTTTTGGTTGATGCTTTTTACTGATTTTTTCAACTTTTTCTCATGTTTTTGTCCCTTTTTGACATTTTCAACACTACGCAACACTAACTTATTAACTTTAGTTTTACAGTTATTTTTGGAATTCATAGTCAATAAACCTCATTTATAGGAAATTATACCTGATGTTTGAGTTAGAAAAGCAGAAATCAGGAATTATTGAGACAAAAATTAAAGGAATGGATGTTGATGATAATCACAGACTGGAATATGTCAACTTTTACTCCATACTATTTCAACAACACTTCCATTTGTTTTACAATGCTATAAAATTGAATAAGACCCAAAATTAATGAAAGTAGAGATGTGTACTTGGCAAAGAGCGTTGGGTGGAAATAATCATGTTATTTTGGGGAATTAAAAAGAATATTGATATAGGAAAACAGGTCAAATTGACCCGAGGACAACATGAGGACAACGTGAGGGTTAAATATGACAACACATTGGCAGCAAAAGCTAAATTTACAGCCGTGTTATAATCAAACATTTTTGAAATCAATGGAATTATTTAGGCAGTCGGAGTCTGTATATTTCTGACTTTCTGTGGACCCTATGACACTGACTTTCTTCCACTTGTGGTTTCATGTATTAACACACTTTGGAAAGTAATGCACTCTCTATTATCCTACTTCCTCTTCATAACAACCAATTGTTATTGGCTACAGAATTAGAAGAAACCAGCACCACATCCTAAAAGCAGAAGTGTAGTAAAGACGGTCTCAGCGGAGCAGACGCCCTCCTAACAGCTCTCATACAGGACTGCAGCAGGACTTTACACATCTGTTCAGGATGATCAGACCTCCACAGGACGACATCGGTAATTATAAATACTCTGATGTTTATGTGTCTGTATGTAAATCTACTATATGTCTATGTGGCAGGATGTTGTCTACATTTGTGTTTGACGTTTGTCTTTCAGAGGAAATGGAGGAAGAAGCAGCAGCTAACTATGTTAATGCTCCAGCACGCACTGGGAAGAAAATGGCCGCTCGTCCAGGTACATTTCACACATTTAATGTTGTTAATCATGAGTTTTATTCATCAGTCATATTTTAACCCTTGTGTGGTTTTCCTGGGTCAAAAACTGAGAAAATTTGACATTTTTGTCCCTTTTTCAGACTTTCTTTGTAGTGTTCAACAACACCACCTTACTAACTTTACACTACATTTTGGAATTCATGGTCAATAACCCTCATTTATATAGAATTATACCTAATATTTGAGTTAAAAAAGAAGAAATTATGAATTATTTTGACTAACAGTTAAGATCAGAGGAATGAAAGTGATCAGTTGTATTTGCAAAGAGCGTTGGAAGGAATCCAATCCATTTTTTTTACGGTAATTTGGTTAAAAAGAAACTCATATATAGATATAGATATTTATTAAAGGGTCAGATTTGACCAAAGGACGACAGGAGGGTTAAAACTGTGTATGTTTGAAGGTTGAAAGTATATATATATTTAGAGATACTGTATAATAAATCAATATATCAAAGCATGTTTGACTGTTAAATCATCATACGTTGACATAATTGAAGAGTTTTAAGTATAAAACTCAGTATTTCATACTTTTTTTATTAATATCATTTTAATTATCCTCAACTACTTCATCAAACTCAAAATCCTTTAGATCAAAACTTCAATCACATTGAGTACTACCAACTACTGTAATAACAACAGAGTTTCCCTTCGGGGATCAATAAAGTAATTCTGATTCTAATTACAGTCAAATTAAAAGTAGAAGTAAATCTTTTTAGTTCAAAAGTTGGGTAAATTAACTTTATTGAATCGATCAATTACCATGTTAAAAAAATGTGATTGTCTAAAGCTTGAAAATGTGAATGTTTAAAAGTTCAACTTAAAAGACTTAAAATCATCCTTTGACTGTTAAATCAACATCAATAACATCTAATCTCTTATTTCTCTCTCAGGCCAGAGGTCTCGCTGCTTCTCTCAGTCTTTTCTACCCATAGCAGTGTGTTGGCTGATTCTGTTGGTCATCATGGGCCTCCGTATCTACTGTGAGTACCACTGTCTTAACTTGTTGGTGTTATTTAAAGGACAAGTTCACATTTTATCAAGTCTGTCTGATGGCCAGATGTTCATAGAAACAGTTTTTGCTCGGTGTAATCCTTCCTCCTCTTCATACTGGCTCTGCTCTAAGACATATTCCAAAGTTCATCTGAAGCTGATATGAGGCTTCAGCAGTCTGAGTTAGAGAAATCAAGTGTGTATCAATTCAATTTTATTTATATAGCATCAATCACAACAACAGTTATCTCCCAGGTCTTTCCATAAAGAGCAGGTCTAGACCAGGACTCTGGGATGTTATTTATCTCCCAGGTCTTTCCATAAAGAGCAGGTCTAGACCGGACTCTGGGATGTTATTTATCTCCCAGGTCTTTCCATAAAGACCAGGTCTAGACCGGACTCTGGGATGTTATTTATCTCCCAGGTCTTTCCATAAAGAGCAGGTCTAGACCGGACTCTGGGATGTTATTTATCTCCCAGGTCTTTCCATAAAGAGCAGGTCTAGACCGGACTCTGGGATGTTATTTATCTCCCAGGTATTTCCATAAAGAGCAGGTCTAGACCAGGACTCTGGGATGTTATTTATCTCCCAGGTCTTTCTATAAAGAGCAGGTCTAGACCAGGACTCTGGGATGTTATTTATCTCCCAGGTCTTTCCATAAAGAGCAGGTCTAGACCGGACTCTGGGATGTTATTTATCTCCCAGGTCTTTCTATAAAGAGCAGGTCTAGACTGGACACTGGTGTCATTTACAGAAACCCAACAGTTCCCACCAAGAGCAAGCTCTAGGAGGCAGCTCACAGAGGCAAGGAAAAACTTCCTTTAAGAGACAGAAACCTGGAGCAGAAAGATGGCTCAGGGTGGGGGGGCACATGCCTCGACCGGTTGGGGGTAAGAGAGAGAGAGAGAGACTTGGAGAATTATAGCAGAGGGTGTGGAGCAGGAACATGGAGGCAGCAGGTGACTCCAACCACAGATCCAGACTCCACAGATCCACACTCCACAGCTCCGGACTGCACAGCTCCGGACTCCACAGATCCAGACTCAACAGCTCCGGACTTCACTGCTCTGGACTTCACAGCTCCAGACTCCACCGCTCCAGACTCCACAGATCCAGACTCCACAGATCCAGACTCCACAGATCCAGGGGCGGATTTTGTCATTTTGAGGCATAAGGCAAACACAGGCATGGGGCCCTCCACAACCCTTGTTCTTCCCCTTTTCAGTCCTTATTTACCTGAGAAAGACGTGCTTGTAACTTTTCTCCAGTCTTCGCTAGAGCAACCTGGGCTGACACTGTCGGTGGGTAGCTCATGAGTGTTAGCATTGCTAGCGCAAGCTCCGGCTTCTTGCTGCTCTTTAGCAACATTAATGTTCGTGTTGTCAGTAGCCGTGGTGGAAAAGGTGGTTAGCTTTGGAAGTTTTGCTAAAAAATGTCTGCTTTCTTCCTGCTTCTTCTTCTTCTTCTTCGCTTCATTTTCCAGCCGTCTGTAGCCTCCAGCTTACAGCCTGCTGAGCCGTTTGTTTACAGTAGGATAATGGAAGAGTCCAATGTAGTGGGGACTGGGGGGGAGTTTCTCATCATTAATTAAACAATCGGATAGCACTTTAGCCTATCAGTGTTTAGAGATATAATTAATTGGTGAAAAGTAAGACAACAAATTGTAACCATGAGTTTTATGAGGCGTTTTACGGGGCCCTTGGTAGCTTGGGGGCTAAGGCAATTGCCGACCTTTGCCTAATGGTAAGTCCGCCTCTGCCCAGATCCAGACTCTACAGATCAAGAGCCAGAAACACCTACAGGAAGCAATAGGAGGAGAGAGGAGAGGGGTTAGAGAGCACAAGACTCCGAGAAAGGGAAGAAGTTGAGTTAGTAACACGCATTAATGGGATGAGTTTGCATACAGATGGAGAGAAGGAGGAAGAAGAAAGAAAACTGTTTTAATGTTCATATGAACACCTGACAACAGTTTTAAGATATATTAAAAAAAACATGTGAATCCATTCTGTAATTATTATTATTATAATGTAAAACCCTAAAGTGGCATAATTTACTAAATTAATTACCACTATTTGTTTTTGCAGTTTCCAATCGCATCAACGACAAAATCAGCGTCTTAGAAAACCAGATCACAAACCTGACCACAGAAAACCAGGAGCTGGAGACATGGAGGGACAACGTGATAGGACAAACCAAAAAACTGGAGACAACCTGGAACAAACTCAACGTCAGTCAAGCTAAGTGGACTCTTGATTTCTACTGCCACAGAGAAAACCAAGGTACGTTCAGATGATCCCATAGTAATAATAACCCATTCTACTGCTAATTATAATAACATCCCAGTGCAGTGATGTGTATTGGTTGGTCTCTGTGGGTCCAGAGAGACGGTGTAGAGCGTGTCCTCAGGGCTGGGAACTCTTCGGGTCCAGCTGCTATCTGATTCATCCGTCTGACGGGAAAACCTGGGAGGACGCTCGAGAAGACTGCAGAGGACAGGGTTCAGATTTGGTTGTTGTACACGATGAAGATGACCAGGTAATGAGAAACTGGGGGATCCATATCCATATCACAATAAAAACACACAAAAATACAAAATACAGTGCCTGCCACAATGTTCAGGGACTAATATATAGAGACATGTTCACCAATGGTTCCACAGTCTGGAAGAGAATCTACGTACAGGTTTAAATCTACACACATATATCTATACACATATATCTATACACATATATCTATGCACACATCTATAGATCCCAGTCTGTTTATTTCAGTATCTGATGAGTGTTTCTCTGTTGGCAGAATGTCCTCACGTATGTCAATAGGTACATCTACGGGTCCTGGGTCGGTCTGAGGGCTGAAGGGGGGACATGGAAGTGGATCGATGGAAGTGGTCTGACTGAAAGGTGAGAGACACTTTGAATCAGAAAAAGAGGCTTAAGACATGTCTGATTAACCAAACTTTATTATTATTAGTACCATTTTATTTACCCCTCGTCTCGTCTTACTGTCAAAATAGAAAATCAACACTTTTATCGATGTTTTTAACTTTTTCTCACATTTTTCTCCTTTTTTCAAGACTTTTGATGCTTTCTTTCATTGTTTGTTGACGTTTTCAACACTACGTAACACTAACTTCTTAACTCTAGTTTTACAGTTATTTTTGGAATTTTATCTAAGTTAGAGTTAGTTATTTTTATGTAGCCAACCTTATGCTTTTATTTTTATTCATTTTTAATTCAGTTGCTTTTTGTTTAGGACACTTGTTCATTATCTATATTATTCCTCTCTTCCTTAGATGAGACTAATTCTATAAGCCCCTAGCGGGTTTTTTAACCCTTGTTCGGTATTCAGGTCAAATCGACCCATTTCAAATTTTTACAAGAAGAAAAATGGTCCAAGGTCCATGTTTTCTACCTGAAATCAGCGTCCTTTCCTTATTTCCTGTGATAAACATGTATTCCTGACTCAGAACATTATTCTGGATATGACACTTATGTTGTTTCCATAGTGGATTTTTAACATGAATTATAACCTTATGACAAGAAACGAACCCCACTTCCATGTTTAATAGTGTGCTAGTAGAGACTGATGCATTCTCTGAACATATGTTATCTTAGTTGTTAGAAATAGAAATAAAGACAATTAATAGATCATGAAGTAAAACCCCACATAAGTCCCGGTTCAGTTTGACCCGAGGGGTACAAGAGGCTCTCGAAGTGAAGACAACACGAGGGTTAATCTCACCTGCACAAAATTTATTTTGTACTATTTCCCTTTTCTTTCTGTTATTGTCGTCTTGATTTCCTTCGATCTGTCAACCTTGACCTGAGCTCCATGTTCTTCCCTCAGCGACAGGATCCAACACCAACTCCCTCGCCGTGCCCCCCCCGGTCAGTGTGCCGTTTACGTCCAGTACAGATATACATCAGAGAGCTGTGGCGAGAGAAAAGGATGGATCTGCAAAAAGAAGGCGTCATCTTTTTAACCCCTGCAGTCGGACTGGAGGAGGTCACTGGACGCTCTGCAGGACAATATCAAACACTTCTACTTCACACTTTAAACAGGTTTTCATGAAGAAAATGCTAATTAATTATTAAATTTTTGGTGTCTCTGGAAAAAACAGACACTCAAATGTCTTGTATATGTGTTGTATGACTTAGATAATGGTTAATATGAGTAGGCTACTAATGCTAAAGTGTGGCCAGAAGGGGAACTAACCTGTTAATTATTATAATTATTATCATTATTATAATTAACCCTCCTGGTGTCCTTGGGGCAGATTTAACCCATTTTCACAAAGTTTCCATATCAGAAATTTGGGTTTCTTTCAAACAAATTGTCCAAAAACATAACGTGAATGGTTAGGGTCAGTTTGACCCAAGGACCACATGAGGGTTAAAATAAAAGATGTGATTTCTTGTTTTTTATGTAGATTTAAACTCTGGAGCTTTAACAAGGTCTCATTCTGTAATAGATTTGTTGTTTAAGTATATGATTCATAAAAACCCATCCAGAAACACTTTGGTTGGAAGGTTTTGAACAATACAGAATAATACAAATGCCCTTTGCACAAAAAAAGACATTGCAACATATATTGTTGCACAACATTTCCCCAGAATTGTAATGTTGAAACCAAACCTACGTCTTTGAGCAGCGGTAATCTAAGAATAACTTAGGGAAGTGTAGCGCGTGTTGGATTTGTAGTTCTGCTTTTAACCCTCATGTTGTTCTGGGGTCAAATTGACCCGTTTCCAGTTAACGTTTTGTTTGGTTTTTGTCTCAAAAAATGGGCCGTCGAAAAAACTTTAAAAATATCAAAAAAACTTTGGAAAAAATATCAAAAAAGCACCCACAACATTGAAAAAGTGACAAAAATGTTGGAAACCAAACCTGCGTCTTTGGGCCGCCGTAATCTAATAACTTGTTGTCGTGAAGGGGAAGTTTAGTGCATGTGGGATTTGTAGTTCTGCTTTTAAGATATTTTAGACTCCTTAGCTGCTAATGTCTCAAGTCTTCTCCTTTTAAAGGTGTTAATTCCCACTCTGTGTGTGTGTGTGTGTGTGTGTGTGTGTGTGTGTGTGTGTGTGTGTGTGTGTGTGTGCAGCTCAGAGGATACGGTGGCTCCTTGTTTGATATTAGTATTATATAACTTAAAGAAAAGACTCGCACTGTAAATAATAACTGTGAAATCTCCAGTTATTCCCTTTAGATTTCACGGTAACACTACTGGATGTGATTTTACAGTAGAATGCTGTAAAGTTACATTGCAACCTTGTCGCCATGACAACATCACACTAGTCTAAGTATCACAGTAGAAATCACAGTAGTCCAAGTATTACTGTTGAAATCACAGTAGTCTGAGTATTGCAGTAGAAATCACAGTAGTCTGAGTATTACAGTAGAAATCACAGTAGTAAAAGTATTACTGTAAAAAAAAAATAACAATATAGCCACTATAGTACTGTAAATAGTACAGTAAACTCCTGTATTTTTACTTTTTTTATCTTATGTTTTGTGTAATTGTGTTGTTTTTTCCAATGAATACATAAAATACTGTAAATGGAATTACGGTACCTTTACTGTAAAAAGAATTCACAGTCACTTTCTTGACAATTGTTACAGGAAGTTACTGTGAATTTTTAGTTACATTTGTTACAGTGCTGGGAGCCAATTTCCCCGCAGGGATCATTAAAGTTGAATCTTATCTTCATTCATTCATTCATTCATTCATTCATTCATATTTATTAAACAGGAAAGATAAAAGTAACATTACATTACAATGTAAACGGGCCTGACTCGGTATAAAAACTGGTTTTCAGCAGGTTCCTGTTCTGCAGAAACACATAAAACATGGTACAGCACGTCGGGACAGACATTTTTAGAGAACGTCAAAATGGACTAGACAGATTTAGACAACTAACACTACAATACACAAAGACATTTATGCAAGACATCAGCTGGGCTGGACAAGGACGGACGGTCTAAATGAGGCTGGGACACGTCCAATCTTGAGTCACTGTGGCAGCAGCAAAGGATCCTGATAAAAAACACAGTAAATGGAAAAAAGAAAGACAAGGATTTTAGCAGTTTTCCCACCCGAAAGTTAAGGTCTGAGACATCGTGGGTGCCCTCGTTCCTCAAGTCCTGTTCATTTGTCAGAAAATGTTCATCGTCTGGAGGATCTGATACAGGAGGCCAGGAAACAGCTCGTTTTTTTAATTTATTTTTTTATATCTGGAACAAACTCCCAGAAACCTGCAGATCTGCTGCTACTCTCAGTTATTTCAAATCAAGGCTGAAGACCTTTCATTTTGATGTTGCCTTTCCTCAAATGATGATGTTCATTTCTTTAATTTTTAATTTCTTATGATGAATGACGTTGAGGAAAATAAGTATAAAGGTTGTGTAACACAGAGAAAGAGAGACTCGAAAGGTAACACTTTAAAGAAAAAGTGTGAATGTGTAGTGTCGTTGAGTAGCCACGAAAGGCAGCGCTAGATCGGCTTAATTAGTGTGAAGAAGAGTCCAAGGAGACGAAAGGTAACGTCTCTAAAAATAGAGTCGTGAAGGGAAGAGACACTGAGGGGGATCACAAAGGAGCACTAACATGGACTAGTTAGTGGGAAGGTAGTCTCAAGTGGGTTAGGGTTAGGTTGGTTTAAGGGGTTAGGGTTAGGGGGTTAGGGTTTGGAGGTTAGGGTAGGGGTAGGTTTAGGGGTTGGGGTAGGGTTAGGGTTTGGGTTTAGGTTAGGGGTTTGGGTTGGGTTAGGGGTTGGGGTTAGGGTTAGGGTTTAGGGTTTAGGTTAGGGGGTAGGGTTTAGGTTAGGGGTTGTGGTTAGGGTTAGGTTTAGGGGGTTGGTAGGGTAGGTTTAGGGGGTTGTGTTAGGGTTAGGTTTAGGGGGTTGTGGTTAGGGTTAGTGTTTAGGGGTTGGGTTAGGTTTAGGGGGTTAGGGTTAGGTTTGGGGTTAGGGTTAGGTTTGGGGGTTAGGGTTAGGGTTAGGTTTAGGGGGTTGTGGTTAGGGTTAGTTTAGGGGGTTGTGGTTAGGTTAGGGGGTTGGGGTCAGGGTTAGGTTAGGGTAGAACACAGTGCCCTGGATGGGTGCTGCGAGGGGCACGGGCACAAGGGAACCCCCGGTGTGATTAAAATACTTAAAATCTCCTAAAAGACCTGGTTCGGTTCTAAAAAAACTGTTTAAAAGAAGGCCACATGCTCAGAGCAGGGCCAAAGGACCACAGGACAGGACGGACAGCGGGGACATAAAACTTTAAATAAAAGGTCTCCTCCACTCCGGCTCAGCCCCTCTCCCCTCTATAATAAATAAAATTACAATATTAATATATAATACACTGTAATAGAGAAAAGAGAGGGGGGGGGGGGGGGGGGGGGTTGGGGGGGGGTGGGGCGAAAGAAAAAAAGAAAAGTTAAGATAAATACAATAAATAAATAAAATATATAAAGTTGTGTTGATAAATAAAATGCCCGGTGTCCTGTCTAAAAGAAATACAATTAAAATAACACAATTAAAAGTACTAAAATACTGTTTGAATTACTTGCCCCTAAGGCCAAAAAGTACACATACCATTAAAATTAGTAAATAAGTGCTTATGAAGATAAAAAGTGCCATGCAATAATAAATAAATAAATAAATAATGATAAAGCATTTAAAATACATCATGGGATGAAATCACACTGTTAGAAGCATGCATAAAACCGATGGTATGTGTATCATCATGTTAAAATCCAGAGGCAAGCAATTCATGTTGCAAAACAAGATGATTAATATTAATAATATCATTAAAATATAACATGTAAAAACCCGAGAATGAAAATCATAAAGGACCACCAAGGCATCTTTAAATAGCTTTATTTAAAAGAGTGAACATGTAAAAGTCTGTCTATATTTAGGTCGCCCCCCCCCCTGCAGGCAGAAATCAGTTACCTAAAAAGAAATATTTAATAAAATCTGAAAGGCATTACATAAAATAAGAGAGTTATAAAAGTAGAAAGAAAGGAAGAGGAAGGAGAACATGTAGGGGGGTTAAAAGACTGGTTCTGGTGCACTGCAGAGGAGGTCCCGATAAAACCTGAGGAGAGATGAGACCAGAACAGTGGGAGGGAAGGGTTTCTGGAAACTAAAAACTTAATTAAAAAGAGAAGTGGACCCACGTTAGTATTTTTCATTCAGACCCAAAGGGTCTATGGTTTTTAAAAAATGGATCCACTTCCTCTCCGCTGCCCGGCGCTGACCCGTGGTCCAGGTTCTGTTGCTCTCCAGGCCCATAGTCTGACCCGTGGTCCAGGTTCTGTTGCTCTCCAGGCCCATGGTCTGATCCGTGGTCCAGGTTCTGTTGCTCTCCAGGCCATGCTCAACCCGGTCCAGGTTTCCTGTTGCCGTCCAGGCCCATGCTCTGACCCGTGTTCCAGGTTCTGTTGCCTCCAGCCCATGCTCTAACCCGTGGTCCAGGTTCTGTTGCTCTCCAGGCCCATGCTCTGACCCGTGGTCCAGGTTCTGTTGCTCTCCAGGCCCATGGTCTGACCCGTGGTCCAGGTTCTGTTGCTCTCTAGGCCCATGGTCTGACCCGTGGTCCAGGTTCTGTTGCTCTCCAGGCCCATGGTCTGACCCGTGGTCCAGGTTCTGTTGCTCTCCAGGCCCATGTTCTGAACATTTTGAGGGCTGTGGAGTTTAAAATGTGCATATAAAACAGTTGTGCCATCGCTCTTATTTAAAATGTATTGATGTTGTTTTATCCTTAAATAAAGAGCATTTTTTGTCTCCCCCTCTGTCACTAGGGTTAGGGTTAGGGGGTTGGGGTTAGGGTTTGGGGGTTAGGGTTAGGGTTTTTATTTAGGGTTAGGGTTAAGGGTTAGGGGGTTAGGGTTAGGGGGTTAGGGTTTTTATTAGGGTTAGGGTTAAGGGTTAGGGGGTTAGGGTTAGGGGGTTAGGGTTAGGGTTTTATTTAGTGTTAGGGTTAAGGGTTAGGGGGTTAGGGTTGGGGTTTTATTTAGGGTTAGGGTTGAGGGTTAGGGGTTTAGGGTTAGGGTTAGGGTATTAGGGTTAGGGTTAAGGGGTTAGGGTTAGGGTTTTATTTAGTGTTAGGGTTAGGGTTAAGGGTTAGGGTTGGGGTTTTATGTAGGGTTAGGGTTGAGGGTTAGGGGTTTAGGGTTAGGGGGTTAGCGTTATGGTTAAGGGGTTAGGGTTAGGGTTTTATTTAGGGTTAGGGGGGTTAGGGGTTAGGGTTAGGGTTAGGGTTAGGGGTTATTTAGGGTTAGGGCTCTATCTGTCTTAATGTTTTTACTTTTAACTGTTTATACTTGTGTTTTATCTAACCCAGAATTTTAAAGAATGTAAATTGATCGGTACCAGAATACCTGACAGAGTGTGTGTGTGTGTGTGTGTGTGTGTGTCTGTGTGGTGGTGTGTGTGTGTGTGGTGGTGTGTGTGTAGGAGTCAGACAAAGTGAGAAAGGGGAGGAAGATGATGCTGTAAATCCTTGTCTGCTGCTGCTTTAGCGTCTCTGCCTGCTCCCCTTTTCCTGAGATTATAGCCACTACACACGGTGTGTGTGTGTGTTTGTGGGGTGTGGTGTGTGTGGTGTGTGTGTGTGTGTGTGTGTGTAAGTCACTTATAAGCCTTTGTGTGTGTCAGTGTGTGTTTGATATGTGCACTGGGAGTTAAAAAACGGTTTTAAGCTTCCTGCATATATGTGTTTGTAACAATAATCTGTGTTTTGTGTGTGGGTGTGTGTGTGGTGTGTGTGTGTGTGGGGTGTGTGGTGTGGTGTTGTGTGTGTGTGTGTGTGTGTGTTAGCATTTTAAGGTTCCTCTCTTACAGGCAAATTTTGAAGGAGAAAATCCAGAGTATCACATTATCCCTTAATATGTGTGTAAATATATGCCATATATATAATATATATATATATAACACAACCCACAGGAGAGTTTTCCATCTTGATATGTACCAGAGGAGGACGCAGTTGTGGACTTAGACTTCTCTTTATTAATCCTTTTGGGATTACTCCCGCAAGGAAATAAAAATGTCCAGCATCCGTTTTAGCAAGAGATTCAGTGTAGAAGACTTTATAAAGATGACAATAAGAACATTCGGCTATAAAAAGGACATTAAAACACGTTGTTAAAGTTATGAAACGCTCCCAGTTTTGGGTAGAAGTCAGGGGCAGACCGGAGAAGGAGGTCAACGAGTTGGGTATGATTAAAAATTCAGGATTCCCAAGGTGTTATTTCCGAGGGCAGAGATCTTCCAGGTAGTCACGGGAGGAGACGGAGCAGAGATGTGAGCACGAAGACAAGAAACTAGACTAATTACAACTCTCGAAGGCTGGTGGATAAGTAAGTCAGGGAGTAAGTAAACTTTATTTATAACGCACCTTTCACAGACGAGAAGGGTCACAAAGAGCTTCACAGTAAAAACAAATAAAACCGCAACATATAAGATACTGAGCCGTGTTGCTAGTTTAAAAGCTCGTCTAAAAAGACGCGTCTTGAGGTATTTTTTTAAAAGTTTCCACAGAATCCAAAGCTCTCAAAGCTAAAAGGAGAGAGAGAGATCCAGAAAAAGCTCGATCACCTCTGGTTTTAAAACTTGTTCTGGGGACAGTTAGAAGGTCTGAAGACCTCAGAGAGAGAGAGACCAGGAGTGTGGGGGGGGGGGGTGGGCGTGCACTAGATCCTGGATGCAAGCGGGAGCTCGACCATGCAAGGCTCTAGCATACTAAGAGGTAAGATACAATCCGGCATTAGACAGGAAAGCCAGGCCGGTGTTTTTAATTAAATAATTTATACAGTTTATTGATCCCCAGTGGGGAAATTACAATTTACATTTTGTTAGTAATCACAACACACAGCCCTGAAATACACACATGGTCAGGACCTAATCATGCACTAATGGAGAGATGTCAGAGTGGAGTGTGCTGCCAGCTGGACCAGCGTCCCTGGGGGGGGGTGGGGGGGGTGCGGTGCCTTGCTCAAGAGCACCTGGCAGTGCCCGGGAGGTGAACCGACATCTCTCCAGCCACCAGTCCACACTCCGTACAGGGACTGAACCAGTAACCCTCCGGTTGCTACCCCAACTCCCTACGGACTGAGCTGCTGCCATCCAGATGATGGAGCAGGTGTTCTGATTGGAACTGGTCCCAGGTGGGGGAGAGTCAACGGGGGTGGGGGGGGGCGGGGGGGATGCGGAAACAGGAACACCAGCTCTGTTTCCATCCCCACGTTTTTACCCAAATTGAGTGATATTAAATGAAAAATGCCTTCTGGAAACGGTATAATTTGACGGAATTTCATGAATGTCGACTCAAAGGAAAAAGTCTCATCTGATTTTCTCTTGATGATATTCGGCTTATGTGATAAACGCGGATGGAAACGTTATTTGTTATTTCATACGACTTATTATGTAATCTAAGAAAATGAAATGAAATTGTACATTTGTGATTTTTTATCTTCTTGTGTGTTTGTGAGGTTTGATTTCCTAAATTTATGGTGATGGTTTTGGGGGTTTCTTTGGGTTTTTTTGGTCCTGTCTTGTCTCCTGGCGTTTGGGTCTTGGTGTCCTCCCCGGTTTTGTGTGGAAGTCTCTTCTTGTGTCCCCTTGTGAGTGTTGCTATGTTCTGTTTCCTGTTTTATGTTGATAGTCTGGTTTCCTGTTCTGTCTCGTCTTGCAGAGTTTTACTTTTGTCTGATTGTCCTGATGTAACTCACCTGACGTATCACCTGTCCCTCGTTACCTCGTTATCTCGTTACCTCGTTACCTTGTTACCTCGTTATCTCGTTACCTCGTTACCTCGTTATCTCGTTACCTCGTTACCTCGTTACCTCGTCATCTCGTCACCTCGTCACCTCGTCACCTCGTCACCTCGTTACCTCGTTACCTCGTTACCTCGTTACCTCCTCTTTCCTCGTTACCTCGTTATCTCGTTACCTCGTTATTTCGTTACCTCGTTACCTCAACCCTACCCGACCGCAACGTTTCTGACTTCATCCCAGAAAATATTTAACAAAATTTCACTTCAAAATCTCACAATATTTTTATTTTATGATTTTTTTCTTCTACATCAACGACTTTAATTAATATATATATATATTATATATATATATATATATATATATCTATATATATATTGTGGTGTGGTGTGTGTGTGTGTACAGGAAAAAACTCGCATATTTACAAAAAAAATGTTTTTCCAAGATATATGTCAATAATCACAAGAAACATCACAAAGTGGATAAACTTATATATATTATATATATATATATATATATATCTGTATATATATAAATGCATGATTTGTGGTTTCTTTTGTGTATTTATGATTAAAATTATATTTTTTTCTTGGTAAATGTTCAACTTTAATCTCGATAAACTTCAAGTTATCTCAAATTTGTGAGGTTTCTTCAGTGATTTATTGACATTAATCTCGGAAAAACATTCAACTTTCAAATTCTGTCGTTTCCTTTCCTTATGACTTTAATCTCTGAAAATGTTATTTTTTTCCTTCAGAAATTATGAGTTTCTTCTTCTACAGTTTCTTTTTTTCCTCTGAGTGTTACCACCCCCCCCCCCCCCCCCCCCCCCCCCCCCGCTCCCCCCTGCTCCATCCAATTTTAATTTATGTAACATTAAATGCAAAATGTTCCTTCCTGCTTCCACGTGGTGCCGCCAAAACAGCCGGTACATGACGTGTTTTTGGGGGGGTTGACAAACTGCAGGGGAGTGTGTGTGTGTGTGTGTGTGATGTGTGTGTGTGTGGTGGGGGGGGGGGGGTGGGTGAGAAGAGGATGAGCCTGCGCCGGTTTCTGACAGAGATCTGACAGCTGCTGCAGGTTCACATCAACCTCGGTTCGCCGAGTTAGCAAACCCCCGTCACATCAAGTCAGCTTTTTACCCCAAAATCCCACAAGTTCAGGACAGGGTGTGTGTGGTTGTGTGTGTGTGTGTGTGTGTGTGTGTGCGCCAGAGAGAGATTGTGCATGCACATTTGCAAAAGGTAACCTACACGAGCAGTAGATTGTGTGTGGATGTGGAGAGAGAAAGTTAAAGACAGATTGAGAGCTTGTGTGTGTGTGTGTGTGTGTGTGTGTGTGTTTGTGTGGGTGTGTGTGTGTGTGTGGGTGGTTGTGTGTGTGTGTGTGTGTGTGAGGTGATTATTTATGCAGTCTCAAGAGTGTGTGTATTTCTGGAAATGAGAAGAAAGAAATCCAAATGAAAGAAATCGAGAGGAGAGAGAGAGAGAGAGAGAGAGAGTGTGTGTGTGTGTGTGTGCATTGTGTTGGGTGTGGTGTGTGTGTGTGTGTGTGCGTGTAAGAGGGAGAGCTGGTCGTCCCAGGATTTTACCCTCAGTGAGTTAATCTGAGTGTCGGCAGGATTCTCTAAAGGTTAGAGAAAGAAAGTGGGGGAGTGTGTTGGAAACACTGCATCTGACCTCATTTTCCCACACACCCACTTACACACACACACACACACACACACACACCACACACACACACACACCACACACACACACACACCACACCTCCGTCACTTGCCTCAACGCTGTGTGTGCTGGGTTTTGTTTGTGTTGTAGGGCTTTGAACCTGTTAGTATTTTGTGTGTCTCTGGGCTCAACCTTCTCCTCCTGGCTAACGTTCAGCCTTTTCGGAGCAGGCCCGACCTGGAAAAGACCATTCACGCTTTTATCAGTCCAAGGTTGACTACTGCAACGCCTCGTGTTGTCTGTGGTTGTGTGTGTGTGTGTGTGTGTGTGTGTGTGTGGTGTGTGTGTGTGTGTGTGGTGTGTGTGTGTGTGTGTGTGTGTGTGTGTGTGGTCTCTATGTTGGTCTGTGCAAAATGCTGCTGCTCGCTTTTTAACAATACATCCAGACGTGCACCCATCCCTCCCGTTCTCTAAACCCTGCGTGGGCTCCCGTGCGTTTTAGAAGAGATTTTAAGATTTTATTGATCATTTTAAGGATTTAAATGGTCTCTCACCGGAGTAGTTTGTCTAAAATTTTAACTTTGCGGGAGCACAACAGGTCATTGCGGTCTTCAAATCAGTTGGTTTTAGAAGTCCCAAGGTCCAGGTATAAATGGTGGCGGGGCATGCTTTTGCAGTTGCCCCCCCCCCCCCCCCCCATATCTGTTGAGTCAGGCTTTTAATACGTAGCAGTGGTGTGACAACTTCATTCTTTTGTTTCTTTGTGACCTTTTCTGATTTGACTGTTTTCTACGTTCACTCTTTCTATTGGATGATGTGATTTTTACTCTTATTTTCTGATGTTAAGCACTTTGGACCCCGCTGGTTGCTGTAAAGTGCTACATCAATACATTTTGATTGACTGATGAGACATCCAGAGTGAGACATCTCACTTATCTGTCCGACAAACATCAGTAGGGTCATATTTTTACGTTACTGTAAATCTGGTTAATTCCACACCAGTGGGGTTTGTCGTCATCTGAAGTAAAGAAATTACTCGATAAAAGGAATCGATGAACCCAAGCTGCCGGCTGAACACACACACTGAAGCTGAGGTTTCGTCTGCGAACCGAAGAGCTTGCTTGACACCCTCCAAGCGTCCGTCGCTTTGAAGGGAAGCCAAATGGCTCGGCTCCACGCCGCTGATCTCATCCACTCTGCAAAGTCTGAATATTAAAACACATAATGCATGCAGTTCCCCCTCTCTTGCATTTTCCCCTGTAGTTCTTGGTCGTGCACCGGTGCACTACGTGCTGATTTAGATGTGGGGTGTCAGCCAAGCTGCCCTCAGGCGGTTTCACCCTCTGCGACCCATTTTATGGAGGCTCCTGCTCAACACCCCCCCCCCCCCCCCCCCCCCACACACACACACACACACACGCTGTCAGCCCGATGCTGCCGGGCCGACCACACAGCAGTCAGGTGATTCGTGGTCCCGGACCCCAGAATCACTCGCCTCCAAAGTGCTCTTCTGCTACATGGAGAGTCCCAACTGGGATTTTTTTTTTTTCAAAATCTGTCACACTATTAAATTTAGTCCTCACAAGAATTATTGGCATTATTGATTTGGTTACAAGACAGAAATGGATGCAACGATTGCACAAACATAATTGCAATTATTGTTTAAAAAGTTTAAAAACTTAGATGCAGACACAGCCATGTGGCAGCAACGGAGGCAGGCAGGATGTCCACCAAATGATAAAGATTAGAAAATGCACCATTCACATATATGTCGTTACGGAAAGTAAAACGATGATTACTGTCAGGGAGATAGATAGATAGATAGATAGATAGATAGATAGATAGATAGATAGATAATAGATAGATAGATAGATAGATAGATAGATAGATAGATAGATAGATAGATAGATAGATAGATAGATAGATAGATAGATAGATAGATGGATGGATGGATAGATAGATATATAGATAGATAGATAGATGGATGGATGTTGACGGCTGCTGTATAAGGGTGTGAAGATCCTCGTATGGAGGAGGTCGGGGGGGGGGGGGTGTCTTTCATGCCGAGAAGCGGAGTTCATGTCCCGGAAGTTAACCTTCGTGTCGTCTTCCCGTCAAAATTGAAAATCAACACTTTTGTTGAGTCTTTTTTATCAACTTTTTAAACTTTTTCTTTCATTTTTGTCCCATTTTTCAACACTTGACGCTTTTTTTCAATGTTTGTCACCTTCTTTTATGTTTTCAACACTACGTAACACTAACTTATTAACTTATTGGAATTCATGGTCAATAAACCTCATTTATAGGGAATTATACCTACTGTTTGAGTTAGAAAAGCAGAAATTAGGAATTATTGAGACTAAAAGTAAAGGAATGGATGTTGATGATAATCACAGACTGGAATATGTCAACTTTTACTCAATACTATTTCAACAACACTTCAATTTGTTTTACAATGCTATAAAATTGAATAAGACCCAAAATTAATGAAAGTAGAGATTTGTACTTGGCAAAGAGCGTTGGAATCAATCATGTTATTTTGGGGAATTAAAAAGAACATTGATAAGGACAACATGAAGACAACATGAAGACAACATGAGGACAACATGAGGACAACATGGGGACAACATGAAGGCAACATGAGGACAACATGAGGACAACATGGGGACAACATGAAGGCAACATGAGGACAACATGAGGACAACATGAGGACAACATGAGGACAACATGAGGACAACATGAGGGCAACATTAGGACAACATGAGGACAACATGAGGACAACATGAAGGCAACATGAGGGCAACATGAGGACAACATGAGGGCAACATGAGGGCAACATGAGGACAAATGAGGACAACATGAGGGCAACATTAGGACAACATGAAGACAACATGAAGGAAACATGAGGACCGCATGAGGACAACATGAGGACAACATGAGGACAACAAGGAGAAAACACAAGAAACACAGGAAATGGGGTGATCATGTCCTGGGGGTACCCTACTACTTATATTAAGGTGTCATGGTTAGTTTTGTTTTATTTTATTACTTGTTCTGTTTCTTTGGTTTTTTCGTTTTCCTCTCTCCTGTCTGAAGCCAGCTGATCACACACACCTGCCTCCCATCTGCAATCATCAGTCCTGCCTACCACACCTGCTCCCGCTGTTCACACCTGCCTGCCATCATCATCAACCTCCGCGTGTCTACCCCGGCTCTTCACCCACCCTTCACCTGATCCCTGCTTCTGCTACATGGGTCCCGGTCCTACCATGATCCATCTCTCCCGAGCCATCACCTGTCCTCCTGTCCTCTGCCTCCCTGCTCCCGGTGTCCATCTTCTCGCTCCCACATTTCCCACAATAAAAACCTTTCCCTGTGAGCCCTGCATTTGGGTCCGTCCTTCTGTCCCGTGATCTCATGATCTTTTTTCTAATCTTAGCTAATTGTTTTGGTGCCTAAACTTAACTGAAAACCTTTAGCCGAGAAAAGATGACTGTGTGCTGGGTACAGCCGACAGGTAAGTTTAGACTAGTTAATTTCAGGAAAAAGATTATGAAACCCCTACTCTCCTGTTTAACCTTTTAATAAAAGCCATACAAATAATAAAAAATAAAAAACTGGGTGAACGTCTATCCCCAGTTTTCCCCAGGATGTGAACTCCACTCCCCAGCTTGAATAATAAATACGTGGAATACATTCAAATTGCATTACATGTCATTTAGCTGAAGCTTTTGTCCAAAGTGACTTCCAATTAATGCTTTCAACCTTGAGACAGCAAGTAGTAAGTGCAAGTACATTAGCTACACATAAGCTATATATATATATATATATATATACATATATATATATATATATAGTTGGATGATATGTGATTATAGCCTGCGGAGGAAGCTGTGGAGGTTTTCAGCCGTCCTGATGTCGATAGGGAGCTCATTCCACCATTTAGGAGCCATTTAGGAGGACTTTGACGTGAGGGGGCAGCAAGCCGGTTGGTTGATGCATAGCGGAGTGGGGGGGCTGGGGTGTAGGGTTTGGTGTCCTGGTTGTAACCTGGGGCTGATCCGTTCGTGGCCCTGTATGCAAGTACTAGTGTCTTGAATCGGATGCAGAGAGCAACTGGTAACCAGTGAAGAAAGCGAAGGCGCGTGTAGAGCAAGAGAACTTGGGGGGGTTGAAGACCAGTCGAAGTGTTAAGTCCTGAATGAGTTGCAGGGGTTATGACGCATGCAGGCAGGACGTAGATGCAGTAGTCGATAGACAAGAGATGACTAGCCTGCGCCAGAACCTGCGCCAGAACCTGCGCCAGAACCTGAGCCAGAACCTGAGCCGCCTTCTGCGTTAAAAGGGGACGTACTTCGGATTTGATGCAGCATGTATCCACACGATCGTGTAGTTTCAGCAATGTTGGCACAGCACACATAACTTTTTGTAGCTATTAGCACGAACGGTACATTAGAAAGCTGTGTGTGTGTGTGTGGTGTGTGTGGTGTGTGTGGTGTGGGTGTGTGTGGTGTGTGTGTGTGTGTGTGTGTGTGTGTGTGCGTGCATGTGTGCGTGCATTCGTGCTGACAGTCAGCCAGTCTGTTTTATCAGAGCTCAGTCTTTCATCTCTGCAGCAGGCCTGAACGCATCAGGCAGACTGGGTGACACTTACACCCAGGGGTCCCTGAACACACCAGCGCCCATCCCCCACACTTCAGCCACAAACCCTCAAATCAGATACTTCCACCACAAATGAGAATCAGAAAAGCATTTATACCCACATAAAGTTACACTTAGGTAGACATACACAAACAGACAAACAGACATATTAAACATGAATAAGAATAAGAGACAGAAACTAAAACACACAAACCTAAAAATGACCTCACTTTTTTGGTTAAAACCCTGTCCTCAGTATGTAGCAAGTACAAGAACACACACACACACACACACACACACACCACACACACACACACACCACATATATACAGCTGTTGATTTCTTTCTTAATCTTGTGTGCAGTAGATACACACACACACACACACACACACACACACACACACACACACACACACACACACACACACACACACACTCTTAAAACTACATAAATACCTCAAACACACACGCAAGCTCTCCAACTGCCTCTTACTCTCTTGTGAACGTACACACACTCTCTGCAGCTCTGTTCTTTTGCAAATGCTAAAATCTCTCTGGTTCTCACCACACACACACACACACACACGCTATCAGCGTCAGTTGCTAGTTTTTAGCCGAAAGCAGGCTCATTGTAGCTGATATTACGGTTAATACAAGCATGCATTACGCTCCCAAACAACTAGTTCAGTTAATGAAAAAGATCGAGGTTGGGATTAAAACACGATTAATGTAATTGAGTCTTTCCTTTGGTTTGCGTTGACTTTTAAAGTATTTGTTAACCCTCGTGTTGTCCTTCCGTCAAACGTTTCATCGATGTTTTTAACTTTCTCTTGCGTTTTTGTCACTTTTTTCACACTTTTGATGCTTTTTTTCAATGTTTGTCACTTTTTTGACGTTTTCAACACTACGTAACGCTACTTATTAACTTCAGTTTTACAGTTATTTTTGGAATTCATGGTCAATAAACCTCATTTATGGGAAATTATACCTACTGTTTGAGTTAGAAAAGCAGAAATTAGGAATTATTGAGACTAAAACTAAAGGAATGGATGTTGATGATAATCACAGACTGGAATATGTCAACTTTTACTCAACACTATTTAGAAAACGCTATAAAATTGAATAAGACCCAAAATTAATGAAAGTAGAGATGTGTACTTGGCAAAGAGCGTTGGAATCAATCATGTTATTTTGGGGAATTAAAAAGAACATTGATATAGGACAACATGAGGACAACAAGAGGGCAACATGAAGACAACATGAAGACAACATGAAGACAACATGAGGACAACATGGGGACAACATGGGGACAACATGAGGACAACATGAGGACAACATGAGGGCAACATGAGGACAACATGAGGACAACATGGGGACAACATGAGGACAACATGAGGGCAACATGAGGACAACATGAAGACAACATGAAGACAACATGGGGACAACATGGGGACAACATGAGGACAACATGAGGACAACATGAGGACAACATGAGGACAACATGAAGACAACATGAGAACACATGAGGTTAAATCTGTAATTTTACTTTCACTTAAGTGTTTTTTTTTTAGGTATTGTACTTTGCTTTTACTTCTACTAAAAGGAAATGTTTTGTCATACTTAATGAACTTAGCATCACATGTGGAACCTGCAGGGAGAGAAGTAACATCTGATTTAAACCTAAACCATCTTTTTCTAAACTTAACTAAGCATTTTTTGTGTCTAAACCTAACCAAACGTCCATTTCACAACATTTACGTGTTAAAAACCCTGACATTTACGTTCAAAAGCTGTGAGCGCTATGTGCTCTGGTTAAGATATGAGGTTGTGTTTCCTGCTACTAATTTATGAAATGCTCTTGTGGGGTTGCTTTAAAGAAAAAGGAACAAACGATATCGTTGTAGGGTTTGGAGAACTTGTCGGTTCATGTTGACGCAGACACTTGACGGTGGATAGTTCATGTTCAAGATTATACTTTATTGCTCAGAGCTTTCAGGCTTTACTGAGCTTCATCCACGCGTAAAGATAATGTGTAAATATATGTGTTTTTTTGTTTAAGAGCTGCGGGGCGGTCACACTGATTCCTGTAACGTGTACATCCGTGGACGTATTTGTTTTTAAAGCCCCAATGGCCCGGATACATGCTCACAGGCCCGTGCATGGCCGTGACAACAGGTATTAGGGGATAATTTGAGCATGAAGCTTAATGGAGCTCGAGTAACGAGGCCCAGAGCCGGGGTCCTGCCTGTCTCTCCCATCACGTCAGGCGGGCCGGTGGCCCGGTGGCTCCATCACCCTCCGACACCTGCAGCGTCTTCGTAATGTGGAAGAAAGTCCGCTGCTTTTCCACCTTGCTGCCCTCAGAACAATAGGGCACGTTTAAGCCCCCATGCACATTGTGGAAACAACACCGCAGAGGGCGAGTTCTTTAATGGGATTATGCTCGCGGGATGAGGATGAAGCAGGAAAGTCGCTATAATCCACAGTCAAGAACGTCCGAGCTGGTTTATGGTTTAATATTAAAGAGAAACTTACAGGCAAAACAATCTGTAAAGTAGTGTGCAGCATTTAATTTACCGAGGATATGTGTTAGGTTTATTAAAAAGAAAAGGCTGAATGGAGAAGATTTAAGAGGAAGATTAAATACTGCGAGGAATCAAGCAGAGTAGAAGCAGATGCAAGCTGCGTTTTGTTCCAAAATGAAAACGGAGCGTCCTCCAAAAAAATGACCCTATAAGGGCGTGTTCACACCAACACAGGTAGACTTCGTATTTCACAGTTGCTGCTTTCCATCAGATTGTTGATGGAAAGCAGCCGACATTTCCGAGCACACTTAAAGGTCCGTTGCGTGGGAATTTCTCCCGTCTAACGTTGAAAAAGCAGGATCTATGACTTATTTTGACTACTAGTTGAGATCAGAGGAATGAAAGCGATCAGTTGTGTTTGCAAAGAACGTTGGAAGGAATCCAATCCATTTTTATGGTAATTTGGTTAAGAAGAAACTCATATTTGAAGATGGATGAAGACGTGGGTGACATCTTGGCTTTTTTTTAAAGGCTACAGTAGCTGTAATACGTACTTTGAACTGCGTGCTGAGAGACAGCTGTTTGCAATGTATGATCACGCAGTTCAAAGTACGTATTACAGCTACAGTAGCCTGCAAAAAAAGCCGAAATGTCACCCTATACGTCTTATAATATTAGGGATAATTCTATATAAATGAGAGTTGATGACCATAAATTCCAAATGTAGTGTAAAACTAGTAAGGTGGAGGTAATGAAAACTAAAAGAAATCTGAAAAAGGGACAAAAAACACCAGTTCCTGCTGTTTCTCCTTTACTTCTCCAGGACATGACCACCTGTTTCCTGGTGAAAGTCTTGTGTTTTCTCCTTAACTTCTCCAGGACATGAACACCTGTTTCCTGGTGAAAGTCTTGTGTTTTGTCCTTAACGTCTCCAGGACATGAACACCTGTTTCCTGGTGAAGTCTTGTGTTTTCTCCTTAACTTCTCCAGGACATGAACACCTGTTTCCTGGTGAAAGTCTTGTGTTTTGTCCTTAACTTCTCCAGACATGAACACCTGTTTCCTGGTGAAAGTCTTGTGTTTTTCTCCTTAACTTCTCCAGGACATGAACACCTGTTTCCTGGTGAAAGTCTTGTGTTTTCTCCTTAACTTCTCCAGGACATGAACACCTGTTTCCTGGTGAAGTCTTGTGTTTTCTCCTTAACTTCTCCAGGACATGAACACATGTTCCTGGTGAAAGTCTCGTGTTTTCTCCTTAACTTCTCCAGGACATGAACACCTGTTTCCTGGTGAAAGTCTCGTGTTTTCTTCTTAACTTCTCCAGGACATGAACACCTGTTTCCTGGAGAAAGTCTTGTGTTTTCTCCTTAACTTCTTCAGGACATGAACACCTGTTTCCTGGTGAAAGTCTTGTGTTTTCTCCTTAACTTCTCCAGGACATGAACAGCGGTTTCCTGGTGAAAGTCTTGTGTTTTCTCCTAACTTCTCCATGACATGAACACCTGTTTCTGGTGAAAGTCTTGTGTTTTCTCCTTAACTTCTCCAGGATGAACAGCTGTTTCCTGGTGAAAGTCTTGTGTTTTCTCCTTAACTTCTCAGGACATGAACACCTGTTTCCTGGTGAAAGTCTTGTGTTTTCTCCTTAACTTCTCCAGGACATGAACACCTGTTTCCTGGTGAAGTCTTGTGTTTTCTCCTTAACTTCTCCAGGACATGAACATGTTTCCTGGTGAAAGTCTCGTGTTTTCTTCTTAACTTCTCCAGGACATGAACACCTGTTTCCTGGAGAAAGTCTTGTGTTTTCTCCTTAACTTCTTCAGGACATGAACACCTGTTTCATGGTGAAAGTCTTGTGTTTTCTCCTTAACTTCTCCAGGACATGAACACCTGTTTCCTGGTGAAAGTCTTGTGTTTTCTCCTTAACTTCTCCAGGACATGAACAGCGGTTTCCTGGTGAAAGTCTTGTGTTTTCTCCTTAACTTCTCCATGACATGAACACCTGTTTCCTGGTGAAAGTCTTGTGTTTTCTCCTTAACTTCTCCAGACATGAACACCTGGTTTCCTGGTGAAAGTCTTGTGTTTTCTCCTTAACTTCTCCAGGACATGAACACCAGTTTCCTGGTGAAAGTCTTGTGTTTTCTCCTTAACTTCTCCAGGACATGAACACCTGGTTTCCTGGTGAAAGTCTTGTGTTTTCTCCTTAACTTCTCCAGGACATGAACACCAGTTTCCTGGTGAAGTCTTGTGTTTTCTCCTTAACTTCTCCAGGACATGAACACCTGTTTCCTGGTGAAAGTCTTGTGTTTCTCCTTAACTTCTCCAGGACATGAACACCAGTTTCCTGGTGAAAGTCTGGTGTTTTCTCCTTAACTTCTCAAGGACATGAACACCTGTTCCTGGTGAAAGTCTCGTGTTTTCTCCTTAACTTCTCCAGGACATGAACACCTGTTTCCTGGTGAAAGTCTTGTGTTTTCTCCTTAACTTCTCCAGGACATGAACACCTGTTTCCTGGTGAAAGTCTGGTGTTTCTCCTTAACTTCTCCAGGACATGAACACCTGTTTCCTGGTGAAAGTCTTGTGTTTTCTCCTTAACTTCTCCAGGACATGAACACCTGTTCCTGGTGAAAGTCTTGTGTTTTCTCCTTAACTTCTCCAGGACATGAACACCTGTTTCCCCCGACCTCCTCCCTGCGAGGATCTTCATGCTCTTACTCAGCAGCAGTCAATGTGCTGCACACAGTAATAAATATGTGGAATACTTTACAAATGGATTTACTTTTCAGAGCTGTATGTATGAATGCTTTATGAGAAGAGCCTGAATGAAGTTTTCTCTTCGTCATTAATATAATCTATAACTCTGCTCTCTCTCTCTCTGTCTCTCTCTCTGTCCTCTCTCTCTCTCTTTCTCTCCCTCTCTCTCTCTTTCTCTCTCTCTGACTCCGTCACTCTCTTTCTCTCCCTCCTTCTCTCTCTCCTTCTCTCTCTCTCTCTCTCTCTCTCTCTCTCTCTCTCTCTCTCTCTCTCTCTCTCTCTCTCTCTCTCTCTTCATCCCAGCTGACTTTGTGCTGGCAAGTACATTTTTTTAAATCATTAATTCAGCCGTCCGTCACGTTGCATCATCATCAAAAGCTGCGTTCAACGAGGCCGCGTCTTGTTAAACATGTTGCAGCATATCAGGAGCCGGGCTGCGTTCGCTGGTGTAATCTTCTGTGATGTTACGGCGGATCAGACGCTGTGATTTTACATTTAGAGACGAGCGTGTGTTAATGATCTCTTGTGTTTGATCCGTGCTTCTCCGGTTAGTCCTCTGGATTTAACACTTGACTTCCTGTTTGCTGCTGGGTGTCTTCATCAGACTCTTCTGTGTTCAGCAGAGTGAAAAAAAATCACAACACAAAAGATGCAAAACCCCAATCAGAAACCTCTCACACGTTGCAAAACACCCAAACTTTTTTCCATTGTTTCTTCTCTTTATCCTGAACACGTTTGAAATCCATGCTGCAGGGGGCGCCCTCTGGCTCACCGGGAAGGGCGGGCGCCCCATGCAGGCTGGGTCCTTTGCAGGGTTCAGGTCCAACCTGCGGCCTGTGGTACAGGCCATCCCCCGTCGCTGTCCCACCTTTCCTGTCTATCACTGTCAAATAAAGGGAAAAGCACACAAAAATGTTCTTTAAAATCCTGCTGCAGTCCGGCATGAGAGAGTCTGGTCCGCTGTGACGGTCTTTAGTGAACTCATGTTGTGCTTGTTTTATTCACCTGACAAGTTTTTTTTCTCTCTGCTTCTGGCACGTCCTGTTCAACGATGTTGTAACTTCCTGAAAGATGCTGTTCCTTCAATATGTAAGAAAAAGACAATAAAAACAATGTGTTGCAGTGATTTTATTCAACATGTAATAAAACATCAAGTTTTTTCTAAACACATAAATAAATAAAACTCTACATATTCATATTTGTTCAATCAAACTGTAAAGAAAATAGCTCTGGGGCCATTTTGTGAAAAACCAGTAATGCTGTGCCTCCATTTTGGCTCTTGAGTTTTTACAGGAGTCGAATCTGCAGCCGCTGCTTCGAGGAGTAATCCTCTATATATGTGCACCTGCACCCTGCTCATGTGCAAATGATCAAACTGTTACCAGCGCACTACGTGGTGGTGGGACAGACTATACCCTGGAAAACCACGGAAAAAACGATGCCAAAGCAAGGTCAATAAGAAGATAGCGTAGCATTAAGAGTCGCGATTAGTATGAAAATCTGCACAGAGAGGTTGGGTGGGGGGGTCAAACAACACAGGACGTTCACCCAAGAGACCAGGGATTGTGTCCCGCATGTCACGATTCCTAAACCCAACTGTCCCGTTCTTCTTCTCCTAAACCCAGCTGTCCCGTTCTTCTTCTCCTAAACCCAGCTGTCCCGTTCTTCTTCTCCTAAACCCAGCTGTCCCGTTCTTCTTCTCCTAAACCCAGCTGTCCCGTTCTTCTTTACCTACACTGTAACAAAATTTCCTGTTAAATTACAGTAAACTACTGGCAGCTATAATTGCCAGCTTGATACTGTTATTCTACAGTAAACCTACTGTGATCTACAACAACAGCACATTACTGTAAACATATTACAGTACTAAACTTTGTGTAGTTTGGCGCTGTGGCAGACGGCTGCCTCTCCAGTAGCTCTCCAGTTTTTAGCTCTTTCTACTTATTTAAACCTCTTTTTTGTATCTCTTTTTAACTCTTCTTGCGAAGATAGTGGTTTCTATATATCCTATGGATATTCCAATCGTAAAATTCAACCAGGAGCCAGCTTTCTCACTTACTCAAGAGAGGAATTGCTGGCTCTGCACACAAAGGGACGCGCCGGGACACGGCACCCTATCCCGACGGAGCTGAGGAGAGACCCAGGGGCTGCAAGGCCGGGGCGAAGCTAAAGGCCGAGCTAGCGGAGAATCGGAGGCGCTACAAGCATCGATTCCCTCCGTTATCATGGGGAACGTGAACTCGCTGCCGAACAAGATCGACGAGCTGTCCGCGCTGAACAACCAACGGACTTACCGTGAGACCAGCTTGTTCATCTTTACGGAGACATGGCTAAACCACCTCGTACCAGATGCTAACGTGGACCTGCTTGGATTCACTGCCGTGAGAGCCGACAGAGACACACAGGCAAGTGGGAAAAGCAAAGGTGGGGGACTCATCATGTATGTCAACGACCGCTGGTGTAACCCAGGACATGTCTCCGTAAAGACAGCCTCATGTTGCCGGGACCTCGAGCTGCTAGCCGTTAGCTTACGGCCATATTATTTACCCAGGGAGTTTAGCCATGTGGTTACTCTCTGTGTTTACATCCCTCCGAGAGCGGACGCAGCCGCTGCCTGTGAGAAGATTCACTCCGTCACAGCAGCGCTGCAGACACAGCACCCTGAGGCCTTCAGATCATCTCTGGGGACTTTAACCATGCTACTTTGGACTCTACTTTGGCTGTTTTTCACCAGGTTGTAGACTGTCCGACCAGAAACAACAGGACAATTGATCTCCTGTATGCTAATGTGAGGGATGCATACAGAGCGACTCCCCTCCCCCCACTGGGGAAGTCTGATCACAACCTGGTTCATCTACAGCCACTGTACACCCCCCTGGTCCAAAAACAGCCGGTGACAACTCGCAACAGCAGGAGGTGGTCCCCTGAGATGGAAAGTGCCCTGAGAGACTGCTACAACACCACAGACTGGGATGTGCTGATCGACCCGCATGGTGAGGACATAGAGGGGATGACACACTGTCTGACGGACTACCTGAACTTTTGTGCAGACGTGGTCTCCCCTATCAAGACCGTCCGATGTTACCCTAACAACAAGCCATGGGTAACACAGGAGGTCAAGGCTGTCCTCAACAGGAAGAAGGCTGCCTTCAGGAGCAGGGACAGGGAAGCCATGAAGGCAGCACAGCGGGAGGTGAAACATTGTGTGAGGGAAGCTAAGGACAGCTACAGGAGGAAGGTGGAGCAGAAGCTGAGGGAAAACAACATGAGGGAGGTCTGGGAAGGTGTGAGGACCATCACAGGTCACAACACAAAGACCAGAACAACAGGGGGGACAATGGAGAGGGCCAAGGAGCTGAATAACTTTTTCAACAGGTTTAACCAGCCCTTGCCCCCCCTCCCCCACCCTCACCCAGCAATGTTCCCTTCCCTCCACACACCTCCCCCTGACACCACCACATCCCAGTCTACACAGTCTACACACCTCCCCCCCAGCACCACAATACCCCCTCCTCCTCCTCAATACAATCCCCGCCCCACATCACCACGGACCAGGTCAGAGAGCAGCTGAGGAAGCTCCGGCCCAGGAAAGCAGCAGGCCGGATAAAGTGTGTCCGAGACTGCTGAAGACCTGCGCAGCAGAACTGGGGGAGCCGCTCCAACGGATCTTCAACCTTAGCCTGCAGCTAGGGAGAGTGCCCACCTTTGGAAGACATCCTGCATCGTTCCAGTTCCCAAGAAGAACAGGCCCAGCGAGCTGAATGACTTCCGACCGGTGGCGCTCACTTCACACCTGATGAAGACGTTGGAGCGGCTCTTCCTCAGCCTCCTCAGACCCCAGGTACAGCACGCCCAGGACCTCCTGCAGTTTGCGTACCAGCCAGATGTTGGTGTGGAGGACGCCATCCTCTACCTGTTACACCGGGTCCACTCCCATCTGGATAAGGGGGATGGCACAGTGAGGGTCCTCTTCTTGGACTTCTCCAGTGCCTTAATACCATCGGCCCCCTATACTCCAGGACAAACTGATCAGGATGGGAGTGGACCCCTATCTGGTAGACTGGATCAGAGACTACCTCACCGACAGGCCACAGTACGTCAGGCTGAAGGACATCATGTCTGACACTGTGGTCAGCAGCACTGGAGCCCCCAGGGCACAGTGCTGGCCCCTCTTCTCTTCACCTGTACACCTCGGACTTCTGCTACAACTCGGAGCTGTGTCACATACAGAAGTACGCAGATGACACAGCCATCGTTGGGTGTATCAGGGGGGACAGGGAGGAGGAGTATCGGAGTCTGGTGGGGGACTTTGCTCTCTGGTGTCGCACTAACTGCCTACAGCTCAACACCTCTAAAACAAAGGAGCTGGTCGTTGATTTTGGGAGGTCCAGACCAAAACCGCAACCAGTCCTGTTGGAGGGAGTTGAGGTGGAGGCAGTCCAATATACAAATACCTCGGGCTGTGGCTGGACAAACAAACTGGACTGGACAACAAAACAGCAGCCACCTGTACAGGAAGACACAGAGCCGGCTGTACTTCCTGAGGAGGCTGCGCTCTTTAACATCTGCAGCAAACTGCTGTGGATGTTCTACCAGTCTGTGGCACCAGTGTCCTCTTCTACACTGTGGTGTGCTGGGGGGGCAGCATATCAAAGAAGGACACCCACAGGTGGACAAAATGATCAGGCGGGCGGCTCTGTGGTCGGCATGAAGCTGGACTCACTGGTGACGGTGGCAGAGAGGAGGAATTGGACAAACTGCTGGCTATTACTGAAAATGCCAGCCACCCCCTGCACACCGTCATCAGCACCCAGAGGAGCCGGTTCAGTGGAAGGCTGCTCCTTCCCAAGTGCCGGACCAACAGACTCAAGGACTCCTTTGTCCCTCATGCCATCAGACTATACAACTCCTCACTAGGGGGGAGGAGGAAATAGGCATAGGACAATACATACATACATACATACATACATATACATATATACATACATATATACATACATGCATACACAGTACACGTACATACATACATACACACAGTACACATACATACATACATACACGCACACCTAGTCACTTTATCACTTTACCACTTCAATACTGGACTCAACACTGACACTTTAATAACAATTTATGGTCTTTGTTTGTTTTATTTGACAAATGTTCTTATTGTTGTTATTATTATCATTATTGTTATTTGTTGTCTTTATACTGTCTTTTCTTTTCTTTTTTAATCTATTTTTTAATTTGTTTTTTCTTGCTAAAAACTGGTGCTGGAATTTTCAATTTCCTTGCGGGAGTCATCCAAAAGGATCAATAAAGAGACGTCTAAGTCTAAGTCTAGTCTAAACTGTTGGCAAAGAAACATTACAGTATTATACTGTCAGCTTTGGTTTTCATTTTACTGTTATTTTACAGTTCCTACAGTATTCTCCATTAACTTATTACTGTAAAATATGATCTTCACATTGTTATAAACTACTGATTTAAAAGTTTTACAATTAAAAACAAAACCCCTAAAATAATAATAATAATAATAATAATAATAATAATAAAACATAGATGTCACAGAAACGGCTCAGACAAGAGATGGTCTTATAACTTTAGGCATTTATTAAAGTTAAACATGTTCAGTCTACAAAATTCATAAAAACACAAATTTAATTCAGAATGTGAACTATGACAAGTGATGGCTAAAATTACATCATTTGACTTTGTATTTTTGTCCCCAGGTCAAAATAGGTCTGGTTTGACTGTTTCTTGCATTCTATGCAAAGCACAGAGTACAAATTATCCGCCAATTCACATTAATTTAATCTTTCTGCTCATTTGGTTTTCCTTCCTTCACCCAAAGACAACAGTTCACTGCATCAAATGCATATAAAAGCTAACTAAATTACATCAATTCCATTAACAATAAAAATTAAACTGGCTCTCAACAATGGTGGGTTCAACAATGACCCTGGACATCTGAGACAGATGGACTGACCTATGCTGGCTAAATAAAGTCCATCACATTGTTTAGTAGCGTGGTCACATGGTGATTCACCGTTGTTGCCTTTTTGTGGACCAGCTTCCCCGTCTTCCTTTTCCACCACCTCCCCGTGGCTGGTCTTTCTTCCCCTCTCAGGATAAATCCCAATGAGACGCCTAAAATGTAATAGAGAAAGTATATAAGATATTAGGTATGGTAAGTAAAGATCATTTGCATTTAATATGGAACCCTATAACATTAATTGAATAAAAAATTAAGATGTATTTTTCTGATAATGACCCTTGTCTCATAATTATGAAAGAATGATCTCATTTTGATTAATTATTTATGAGAAACAAAACAATCCTGATTCATGATTACAACAGATCAGCTGTTGTCATTATTACAGTATTTATTACACTTTGATTTGAGGGTGGCATTAGGAAACACTGTTACAGTATATTTGGGAAAGGACACATTGCTCAATGAGAGCACCACAGAGAGTGACATGGCCAGTCTGAACAGCCCCATTCCTTAATTAAGATGGGTGCCAAAAGGAAGCAGGGTACGCTTTAATGAGCAGGAGATAGGTACAACTACTTTAAAAGTTAATACACCAGCATGGCTTATAAAAAAATGACACTTCAATATTTCGGATCAGAGCTTGGAAGAGGGGTAACATACTCAAACAAAACTTACCTTTGAACAAACTCCAGTGTCCTTGCAGCTTCTTCTTGGTATAGTAGATTGAACACATAGCAAGTAGCAAGCCCTGTGATGGTGTGTGTGAGGTTTTATAGATGCCTTCACAAATGACCTGGCTTCCGATGCTGATCATCCAATGTTCCAATGTGACACCATCACCAGCAACTGATGCAGACAACAGAAATATGGGTATAAGGGCCTTTTATGAGGATTTGAAGTTCACAGAAAAAGCCACCACATTTAGATTGTTTTGTTTTTTTGGTTAACTGGTGTTTTCGGTCAATGAGTGTCCACAATTTGAGATAGAAAAGAACGATGAGACAACTACAAACATGACAGACAATGATACAACTTAAGTTTAGGAAACGGATACAGAAAGAGAAATCAGACAAATGGAGAAACATAGAGACAGACGGACTTTGTTCTCTACTCCACGACATGCTTTTATGACACTTACCCAGTAGAATCAGTCGTGGACTGTTGGGGGGTCAGGCTCAACATCGGCTGCTGTGGCAGACATCTGTAGAACATGGACAACAGTATCCAAATTAAGAAAGGAATTGCATGTAAAGTCATTGTAGACACAATAAATAGCTAAAGAAACCTTACACCAGCTGAGTCTGCATGTGCCTGCATGTGCAAATGTATTCTTTCTGGTTTTACCACATATGTTGCAAGTTATCATGTTTTCACTACAGGCCTTCACAGCAAAATAATCTTTAAAATACTCTCTCAAGAAAAAATTAATTACAACAACAAATAATCAACTAACTTTTAGCTACTGCATGTTGCATTAGTGCATATTTGAAGCTACGTTTTAGCTTTTTGCATTAACCTGCATAACAAGCTAATCCCTATAAACTCCCATGCACCATTTCACTTGAAAAAGTAAAACAAATGGTAAAATAGAACCTTGTAACCCACCATAGTTAGATCTCACAACAAATCAGATATTAAAGCCAGTTTATGTTAATGTCAGTAATGCGCTTCAACAGAAAGCTCAACTTTTGTCCACATAGCTAGTTGCTAAATGAGAGTAGGCCTAACGTATGCTAGCGTGCGGCACGTACTTTTGACTCAATCTTTTTGGTAAAAAACAGTCAATAAAATGGTAATCCAACACAAAATCACATTAGCATTATGATGACTTTTGCAAGATTCTATTTACCTTGTTAAGAAAGCCACGGAGACAGGATGCATGAGGAAGGGCTGAGGTTGACGAGAGAGCAGTGAAGAAAGCAGCTGGTGAAACATGTGCTCCATCCAGTTTGATGCGGTCAGTTTAAGAGTCCGGATGAAACAAATTCTTCAACTTCTTGTTATCCTGTCCTCAATCACAAATAAAAACACTGATGGCCTATTTTTAATTTATTTAATTTTTGATTTTGCTCAGATGAACTATAAATCGGACCGAGGATGAAGTCTGATTTAAAGTTAACTGAAAAATAAAATAAAATACTGTATTATACCGTAAGATTATAGGTAGCTTGCTGTAAAAAATAAATAAATACTGCTTTTAACCGTAAGATTTTACAGGAGCTTGCCGTTAATATTTTTTTCCTCAAAGACATCAGAATTTACAGTATTCAACTGTATTAATGGAAAACGGTACATTACTGTGCAAAATATCCAGTATTTTTACAGCAATTTGTTACAGTGTAAACCCAACTGTCCCGTTCTTCTTCTCCTAAACCCAACTGTCCCGTTCTTCTTCTCCTAAACCCAACTGTCCCTTTCTTCTTCTCCTAAACCCAACTGTCCCGTTCTTCTTCTCCTAAACCCAACTGTCCCGTTCTTCTTCTCCTAAACCCAACTGTCCCGTTCTTCTTCTCCTAAACCCAACTGTCCCGTTCTTCTTCTCCTAAACCCAACTGTCCCGTTCTTCTTCTCCTAAACCCAACTGTCCCGTTCTTCTTCTCCTAAACCCAACTGTCCCGTTCTTCTTCTCCTAAACCCAACTGTCCCGTTCTTCTTCTTCTCCTGAACCCAACTGTCCCGTTCTTCTTCTTCTCCTAAATCCAACCATCCCGTTATTCTTTACCTAAACCTAACCATCCCGTTTGAACCATCTCATTCTTCTTTACCTAAACCCAACTGTCCCTTTCTTCTTCTCCTAAACCCAACTGTCCCGTTCTTCTTTACCTAAACCCAACTGTCCCGTTCTTCTTCTCCTAAACCCAACTGTACCGTTCTTCTTCTCCTAAACCCAACTGTACCGTTCTTCTTCTCCTAAACCCAACTGTCCCGTTCTTCTTCTCCTAAACCCAACTGTCCCGTTCTTCTTTACCTAAACCCAACTGTCCCGTTCTTCTTTACCTAAACCCAACTGTCCTGTTCTTCTTCTCCTAAACCCAACTGTCCCGTTCTTCTTCTCCTAAACCCAACTGTCCCGTTCTTCTTCTCCTAAACCCAACTGTACCGTTCTTCTTCTCGTAAACCCAACTGTCCCGTTCTTCTTCTCCTAAACCCAACTGTACCGTTCTTCTTCTCGTAAACCCAACTGTCCCTTTCTTCTTCTCCTAAACCCAACTGTCCCTTTCTTCTTCTCCTAAACCCAACTGTACCGTTCTTCTTCTCCTAAACCCAACTGTCCCGCTCTTCTTCTCCTAAACCCAACTGTCCCGTTCTTCTTCTCCTAAACCCAACTGTCCCTTTCTTCTTCTCCTAAACCCAACTGTCCCGTTCTTCTTCTCCTAAACCCAACTGTCCCTTTCTTCTTCTCCTAAACCCAACTGTCCCGTTCTTCTTCTCCTAAACCCAACTGTCCCGTTCTTCTTCTCCTAAACCCAACTGTCCCGTTCTTCTTTACCTAAACCCAACTGTACCGTTCTTCTTCTCGTAAACCAACTGTCCCGTTCTTCTTCTCCTAAACCCAACTGTCCGTTCTTCTTCTACTAAACCCAACTGTCCCGTTCTTCTTCTCCTAAACCCAACTGTCCCGTTCTTCTTCTTCTCCTAAACCCAACTGGCCCGTTCTTCTTCTTCTCCTAAACCCAACTGTCCCGTTCTTCTTCTTCTCCTAAATCCAACCATCCCGTTATTCTTTACCTAAACCTAACCATCCCGTTTGAACCATCTCATTCTTCTTTACCTAAACCCAACTGTCCCGCTCTCTTCTCCTAAACCCAACTGTCCCTTTCTTCTTCTTCTCCTAAATCCAACCATCCCGTTCTTCTTTACCTAAACCTAACCGTCCCTAACCTTTTCTTTTCTCTTCTAACAAAATGAAACTCTTATACATGTTTATTTCTTGAAACAAAAACAATCAAGATGTGAAGTAGAAGTCTTCACGGTTTGCTGTTCTTGAAGCCAGTTGATATTATCATGCACAGTGAGTAAGTGAGTCTGACTGCAGGGGTTAAACAGATAAAGACTTCTTCTGGCAGATCCATGGTCTTCTGTCAACACAGCTCACTGACACCCATCTGAACCTTTGCCATCTTTTGTCTTGGACAGAAACCACGCACTGACCGTCACTAGGAGGTTGGTCTTGGATCCAGTCGCTGAGGGAAGAAGATGATGTTTAGATCAAGGCTGATAGATTTAAGATTCAAAGTGTTCAGGAATGTGTCTCTTACCTTTCAGTCAGATCACTTCCATCGATCCACTTCCATCTCCCTCCTTCAGCTCTCAGACCAGTCCAGTATCCAACAGTTTCAAAATAAAACAAGCTGGGAGAACTGAGTGCATTCTGGCAAGATGAACAGTTATCAGATATTTAAACACTATACTTAAATATATACACTGATTTACATACAGTACAGTGTTCAGACCTAGCAAAAACCTATTTCAGTTTAATAGTTGCATCATAAAAGTTGCCAGGTTTCTAATTACCTGTTCACCTTGACTGTCTACAACAACCAAATCTGAACTCCGTGCTCTGCAGTCTTCTCGAGCTTCTTCCCAGGTTTTCAGATCAGGAGGACCAGCAAACAGATAGCAGCTGGACCCGATGAGTCTCCAGTCCTTCTGACAAGGTCTACATAGTCTCTCTGAAACTACAGAGAGCAACCAATACACAGCATCACTACTCTGGGATATTATTATTATTATGGTTATTATTGGATCTCATTATTGTGTTCTTAACATACCGTTCTGTACTTTGGGGCAGTATTCATCGATGCTCCACTGAGCTCGACTGATGTTTGGTATCGGTCCTGTACAGTTCTTCCGCTCCGTCTCCAGCTCCTGGTTTCGTGTCTCCAGCTCCTGGTTTCGTGTCTCCAGCTCCTGGTTTAATGCGGTCAGGACTGTGATCGGTTTTTCGGAGATACTGTTGTTGAGGTTGCAATTGGTAACTGCAAAATAGAAAATTAGCTGGTGACACACATTATAATAATAGAAATCACATGTTTCAGATCTATCTGAAAACAATAGTCCGGTGTCCATATGAACATTAAAACTGAGTTTTAGTCCCCTGATCATTCCTCCTGTTCATCCTGGAGAATAATCTTTCTAATTCACTAAGAGATGGAGGACAACGTTCTATTTCAGCATCTTTAAATATCTTCTTTGTGTTTCTATAACTCTGCAGCATTAAACTTGTCTTGGAAAACACAAAGTCTAGTCGTAGTCTTGCATTGTAAGACTCTGCAAGATCTCCAGTCTTTGCATATAATGACATCTCTAACGTTGGATGTAAGATGACTGTCTTCAGAAGTTAGACGGTGTCAGACTTTTCAAAGTCTTCTAGTGTATGTTAGGCATTAGGTTACCCCTGAACACTCTTTAGTGTAGTCTGCCTCTCCACAAGTGGCCTCTTGTTGCTCTGTTTATAGGTTATTTTGGGCTGAATTCTTATGTTAAAACATGTTTTAACATTTCTATCAAGGCTGTTGTGGTTTGTGTTTTTATTCCCTGTAATTTGCTCAGTTTTCTGTTTCCTGTCTCAAGGCATAGTCTGTGTTTCCTCCCTTGTCTAGTTGTCCTGTCTTGTGGTCTCACGTGAGTGTCTGCATGTCCTGTTTTATTTTGATAGTCTGGTTTGACTTCCTGTGTTTCCCGCCCCTGTGATTGCCTAATGTTATTCACCTGTTTCCCAACCCTTGTGTCCCTTGCCTTGTTTCCTCGTTACCCCGTGTATTTAGTCTTTGTCTTCTTGTCCATGTGTCGCCGTGCTTCCTCATGTTATCCCTGGATTTCCTTTTGTCTCAGTTTCCTGGTTTTTTGATCTAAGTTTGTTTTTTTGGACTCACTGTTCTGATTTTAAGATTCTCTAAGAATTTTTTGCCCTCTGCAGTCTGGACTTCCTTTGCTGGTGTGTACCTTGTTTTTTGGATCAAATAAAACCCTTAAACTCAGCTTTTTCCTGTCTGCTCTCTGCATTTGGATCCACTATTCCATGCAACCCGTAACAAAGGCTGTTTTAACCTGTGTTGTCTTCCCGGGTCAAAAACTGACAAATAATAGAAAATCTTTTTGAATTCATGGTCAACAACCCTCATTTATATAGAATTATCCCTAATATTTGAGTTAAAAAGCAGGAATTATGTATTATTTAGACTAATAGTTAAGATCTGAGGAACAAAAAGGGATCTGTTGTATTTGCAAAGAGCGTTGGAAGGAATCCAATCCATTTTTTTTTGTAGTAATTTGGTTAAAAGGAAACTCATATTTCAGATAGAGAATTTTTTTTAAAGGTGTCAAATTTGACCCGAGGCCAACAGGAGGGTTAAGATATATCTATCTCTTACATCATATCTGTGTGCCTTTCTCTCTATTTTCTCCAATAAACATTCTTCACATAGTATTTCCTTGGGTGATGTTGTCAGTTCCTTATTCTAATTTCCTCCTTATTGGGGAGCCTTGCCACATTTGCACAGAGTCAGTATGAAGAGGAGGAAGGATTACACCGAGCAAAAACTGTTTCTATGAACATCTGGCCATCAGACAGACTTGATAAAATGTGAACTTGTCCTTTAAATAACAACAACAAGTTAAGACGGTGGTACTCACAGTAGATACGGAGGCCCATGATGACCAACAGTATCAGCCAACACACTGCTATGGGTAGAAAAGTCTGAAAGAAGCAGCGAACCCACTGGCCTGAGAGAGAAAAAGGAAGTCAGTTAGACTATCATTATTAATAAATCTCATGTTTAACAATATTAGATGTCTTAAATGGACCTGGGCGAGCGGCCATTTTCTTCCCAGTGCGTGCTGGAGCATTAGCATAGTTAGCTGCTGCTTCTTCCTCCATTTCCTCTGAAAGACAAACGTCAAACACAAATGTAGACAACATCCTGCCACATAGACATATAGTAGATTTACATACAGACACATAAACATCAGAGTATTTATAATTACCGATGTCGTCCTGTGGAGGTCTGATCATCCTGAACAGATGTGTAAAGTCCTGCTGCAGTCCTGTATGAGAGCTATTAGGAGGGCGTCTGCTCCGCTGTGACAGTCTTGGTGAACTTCTGCTTCTCGCCCATCCTCATCAATGATGATGTCACTTCCTGGATGATGTTTTGTCCTGACGTTGAGTCAGCATGATGTGTAGTATGACAACATCGTAGTTTGAGCAAATGAATGGGAATTCATTCTATTCCACAGAATTGTTTTTAAGTTATTACATTTACTGATTTGTGTTTTCATATCCTGATGTAACCTTGTGGGAGACAACATTTCCCTTTTGGAATATGTACCAGTCTAATTGTTTGACATAAATATTCAAATGCAGTATGCATGTCAGGAGTGGGGGAAAAATCGAGTTTTTATTGATTCTGGGACCATGACAACGTGATGGATGAGTGTCTCTTCTTGTTCTTTGTGTTTATTTGTCTTATTAAAGTTTAATAAATGTAATGGTTTAACGGTTCGGAGGCAGAGGGAGATCAGGTTACAGCCCGCTCGGCTGTTTCCGCTCCATTATCTAATGGACAGCCACTTCTCACGGTGTTTGATGGATATTATCTTACTATTACAGCAGATCCATGGCTGTATTCATCAGCTGCAGCGCTGCGCCGACTTTAATGCATCGACCTGCCCAGACTTGTCCCCCGAGAGACAAATGTCCCCCGAGAGACAAATGAGACAGATGACAGCATTTGTTTACGTCCTTAAAGGAGACCTTTAATGCTTTTTCTGTGTTATTTGTAATGAAAAACGTCAAATAAGATGCTCTGTGGTGCCAAATAACCCAAATACAAGGTATATATACATATATATATATATATATATATATATATATATATATATATGTGTGTGTGTGTGTGTGTGTGTGTGTGTGTGTGTGTGTGTGTGTGTGTGTGTATGTATATACAGCATATGAATGGGAGTTCAATCGGTTCCACACTCTTTATTTAGTTAATACAAGTGTGCAAACAGAACTGTTTTTGTGTTATTAGTGATTTGTGTTTTCATATCCTGATGTAACCCTGTGGGAGACAACATTTCCCTTTTGGAATATGTACCAGTCTAATTGTTTGACATAAATATATAAATGCAGTATTCATGTTAGGAGTGGGGGAAAAATCGATCTCAGTGGCTATAGCAGATGTTGACTAAGTTTCCTTTTAAGGACGTTATTTGAAATTGGGAAAAATTAGAAGTTGGAGAAAAGGTTATAAATTGTAATATATGGCAGAATATTGCAATATGGTTAAAATCGCAATAATATCGTATCATGGCATAAGTATCGTGGTGATATCATATCAACAGGCATCTGGTGATCCCCCCCCCTCTAATTTATCTGTGGACTAATTAACCATTAGCATGGTTTTATTTCAGTTAGCTTAATAGCTGGTTTTATTTGCATTAACAGATGATTTTAGGGAAAGTTCCCCATGCCGATGTGTAGGTATGGTGAAGGGTATGTGATGATGGGGGGGGGGGGGGGGGGGTATTTTTATTTCAAAGGCCAAAACAGTGACAAACATTCAGAAAAGCATCAAAAGTGTTTAAAAAGGGGACAAAAACATAAGAAAAAAGTGTTGATTTTCAATTTTGACAGGGAAGACAACACAAGGGTTAAATAGAAAAATGGAAGTATACAAATAACAAACTGTTATTCCAACAGTTACACAGTAGCTCTCCCCGGGACTACAGTTACAGTGGCTTCCATTGGTATCTCTGCCAAGTGGCCCAGTCTTCCCCCTCTCTGTCCTGTTAAAAAGAAAAGGCCTGAAACGACTATTTCATTTATATATTTATATATGCAACATGTATGCAGTATGTATAGATGCTCTAAGGACTGTGCACCATCCTCTCTTATTTCTGCACTACCTATACTTTACTTTTTTATTTTAATATTTTTTTACATTTTGTGTCAACACTGTAAAGGTGTTGCTTCAATCTAGTTGCACAGGTACAGCATTTGTGTATAATGACAATAAAGGCTTTCTGTTATATTCTATTCTTATTTTAGGCCATCAGAGTCAGGTACATTTCTGACTTCCTGTGATCTCATCTTATAAGACACTTTGGACACTGTTGCCCACGTAGATTTCCTGTTCACAAGAACACGTTATTATTAGCAGACGTATTAAAAGAAAACAGTCACATCCTCAACGTAGAAGTGTAGTAAAGACGGTGGCAGCAGAGCAGACGCCCTCCTAACAGCTCTCATACAGGACTGCAGCAGGACTTTACACATCTGTTCAGGGTGATCAGACCTCCACAGGACGACATCGGTAATTATAAATACTCTGATGTTTATGTGTCTGTATGTAAATCTACTATATGTCTATGTGGCAGGATGTTGTCTACATTTGTGTTTGACGTTTGTCTTTCAGAGGAAATGGAGGAAGAAGCAGCAGCTAACTATGTTAATGCTCCAGCACGCACTGGGAAGAAAATGGCCACTCGTCCAGGTACATCTCACACATCTAATATTGTTAAACATGAGATTTATTAATAATGAAAGTCTAACTGACTTCTTATTTCTCTCTCAGGCCAGAGGTCTCGCTGCTTCTCTCAGTCTTTTCTACCCATAGCAGTGTGTTGGCAGATACTGTTGGTCATCATGGGCCTCCGTATCTACTGTGAGTACCACTGTCTTAACTTGTTGTTGTTATTTAAAGGACAAGTTCACATTTTATCAAGTCTGTCTGATGGCCAGATGTTCATAGAAACAGTTTTTGCTCGGTGTAATCCTTCCTCCTCTTCATACGGATTCTGTGCAAATGTGGCAAGGCTCCCCAATAAGGAGGAAATTAGAATAAAGGAACTGACAACGACACCCTAGGAAATACTATGTGAACATTGTTTGTTGGAGAAAATGGAGAAAAAGGCACGCTGATACAACAAAAGAAATCAATATATCTTAAAATAGCCTTGATAGAAATGTTAAAACATGTTTTAATATAAGAATTCAGCCCAAAATAACCTATAAACAGACCAAGCAGAGGCCACTTGTGGAGAGGCAGACTACACTAAAGAGTGTTCAGGGGTAACCTAATGCCTAACATACACTAGAAGACTTTGAAAAGTCTGACACCGTCTAACATCTGAAGACATCTCACATCCAACGTTAGAGATGTCATTATATGCAGACTGGAGATCTTGCAGAGTCTTACAATGCAAGACTACGACTAGACTTTGTGTTTTCCAAGACAAGTTTAATGCTGCAGAGTTATAGAAATACAGAGAAGATATTTAAAGATAGCCTACTGAAGTAGAACGTTGTCCTCCATCTCTTAGTACGTTATAAAGATTATTCTCCAGTATGAACAGGAGGAATGATCAGGGGACTAAAACTCAGTTTTAATGTTCATATGGACACCTGACTATTGTTTTCAGATAGATCTGAAACATGTAATTTCTATTATTATAATGTGCATCACTATGACTACAAAGCTCATTTTTCTATTTTGCAGTTACCAATTGCAACCTCAACAACAATATCTCTGAAAAACCGATCACAAACCTGACCGCATTAAACCAGGATCTGGAGACACGAAACCAGAAGCTGGAGACACGAAACCGGGAGCTGGAGACACAAAACCAGGAGCTGGAGACACGAAACCAGGAGCTGGAGACACGAAACCAGGAGCTGGAGACAGAAAGGAAGAACTTAAAAGTGCCGATCCAAAACATCAGTCGAGCTCAGTGGAACATCGATGAATACTGCCCCAAAGTACAGAACGGTATGTTGAGATCACAATAATGAGATCCAATAATAACCAATAATAATAATAATAATATCAGTAGTGCAGTAATGTGTATTGGTTGGTCTCTGTAGTTTCAGAGAGACGGTGTAGACCTTGTCAGGAGGGATGGAGACTCGTCAGGTCCAGCTGCTATCTGTTTAATGACGTTGGTTCTTCGGATCTGAAAACCTGGGACGAAGCTCGAGAAGACTGCAGAGCACGGGGTTCAGATTTGGTTGTTGTACGTGATGAAGATGAAGAAGTAATGAGGAAGCTGTGGGAGATTTTAACGACATAATTCTGAAATAAAATGTATTTTCTCTAAGTCTGAACACACTGTGAGTCTGTAGATCAGCGTGTTTATTAAAGTATAGTGTTTACATCTCTGATAAATGTTTCTATCTTGTCAGGGTGCACTCAGTTTTTACAGATGGCGTGGACCCTGGGTTGGTCTGAGAGCTGAAGGAGGGAGATGGAAGTGGATCGATGGAAGAGATCTGACTGAACGGTAAGAGACACATTCCTGAACACTTTGGATCTTAAATATATCAGCCTTGATCTAAACATCATCTTCTTCCCTCAGTGTCAGCAGACGGATACAAGGCCAACCTCCTACTGACGGTCAGTGTGCAGTTTATGTGGATGCGTTCAGCTGGAAATCAGTGAGCTGTGCTGAGAGAAGACCATGGATCTGCCAGAAGAAGTCTTTATCTGTTTAACCCCTGCAGTCAGACTTGAGAAGGCTACTGGATGCTCTGCATGATAATATCAACTGGCTTCATAAATATCTAACTATGAAAAGCTCTACTTCACATCTTAAATGGCTTGTTTTAAACAAAACAAACATGTATAAGGGTTTTATCTTAATTTGAAAAGAAAAGAAAAAGTTTGAAGATGTTCGTGTGTTTTTGTTCTGCTTTGTTAGAGATGAAATGCTTATAATCTGTATATCAGCAGATTGATGAGAGGTGCAGACAGACTGCTCAGCTTCCTGTTTCCTGTGTCACAGCTTATATTGTTGCTGCTCATGAGCCAAAATGGAGGCACAGCATCACGAGTTTTCACAAAATGTCCCCAGAGCTCTTTTCTTTAGCATTTGATTAAAATCATATTAATATGTAGAGTGTTTTCTATTCATCTATCTAGAAAAAAAGTGGTTTATTACATTGAATAAAAACTCGGTGACACATTGTTGTTATCGTCTTTTTCTTACATCGTGACAAACAACATCGCTCAGGAAGTTACAACATTATTAATCAGGATGTGCATCAGGCAGTGGTGGAATGTAACTAAGTACATTTACTCTAAGTACTGTACATACGTCCAATGTCCCGTATATTTAGAAGAGGTCAATTTGTCCCCCTCAAAAAACATGAAAGACATGCCACTTACAAAAGAGGTGAACTAAGTGTTTGATTGGTAGTTTTGCTTTATATATGCCACAGTTGCTGATTGGTTAGCCGCTACGGTCTCAAGTCTTCTCCTTTAAAGATGTTAATTCACACTGTGTGTGCAAAGTTTGTGTCCATTTACATTTCTGGATGACAACTAGATCAAAAGGACATAGGCTTTGTTCCAACATTAGGGGTGGAGCATTGCAACCTGAAGGGGGTCAGGGGGTTCTCCTACATGACATTTTTAACGTCAAACAATTAAAGGTGCCCTAAGAGTTCCTGCATGACGTTACTTCTGTTGACGTTCCAAGTAAATTCAAAACAAAACAGAGCAAGCTTCCCCCCTCCCCCATGTGTCCGTAACTGTCATGACTAACTGTCACTAACCCCTCCCCCCCTCCCAAACCATGTTGTCGGTGATTGGCTAGAACTGGTTCGTTGTATTTTGGTGCACAGCCTGTACCTCTAGTGTTTGTTTGGCTTTTACGACCCCTTTTTCACAGTGTATTCGAGAGGGAGGGGGGGCAGCTAGCGGATCAAGGAGAGATGCATACGATTTGAGACATTACTGAAATTGCGCTGAAACCATGCAGGAACTCATAGTGCACCTTTAATTTTCTGGATTCTGGTGAATTTTTTATGCAACAATATACAGTATGTTGCAAAAATCTCTACTTATGTAAAGGATATTATTTTAAGTCTGTTTTGTTCAAAATGAGAGCTGTCAGGAGGGCGTCTGCTCTGTTGTGACGGTGTTTACTACACTTCCGCTTTTAGGATGTGACTCGCCGTTTCTTTTAAATTCGGCAGCTAATAATAACGTGTTGTAAAGGGGAAGTTTTGTGTGCATCACTGTCCGAAGTGTCTTCAAAGATGAGATCACAGTCAGAAATGTACAGACTTTTATGGCCTAAAATAAGTATATGTTAATAAAGAAATGCTTGATTATGACATGGTTGCAAATGTTGCCATTTAATAAGCATTTAATGCCAATGTGTTGTCATGCTACAAATGCATTATGAAAAATAATAATACAGCCAGTGATGGTGTGATGGTTTCTGTGTTCGTTTTTGGGTCCTGTCTTGTCTCCTGGTGTTTATGTCTTAGTTTCCTCCCAGGTTTTTTGCAGTAGTCTGTTTTGTTTCCCCTTGTGAGTGTCGGTATGTTCTGTTTCCTGTTTTATGTTGATAGTCTGGTTTCCTGTTCTTTCTCATCTTGCCAAGCTTTACCTTTGTCTATCTGATTGTCCCGCCGCGCCCTAATGTGTTTCACCTGATGTATCACCTGTTCCTCGTTACCTCTTGTATTTAACTTCTGTGTTCCCTTTGTCTCTTGTTAGTTAGTGTTGTCAGTCTTTGGTCCCTTCCACGACGCCGCCTGACTTTGTGTTTGTTGACTATCCTTGTTCCCATTACCCGTGAGGGTTCCCGCATTTTTTTGTCTTGTCTTTGGCCCTGGACCCTTTTTGGATTTTTATTTTGGATTTGGCGGTTCTCTTCAGCTCCTCGTGTTTTTCTTGGACTTTTTCTGAAATAAATCTTTGTGTTCCTGCTCCCGCCTGCCTCCCTCATCTCTGTATTTGGGTCCTCATTCCTGCCCGAGAAGTGTAACAGACGGACTGGTAATCTTGAATTTGGGCAGATGCCAGAGGGTCCATGGGCCCTCGTGGGCCAAACAGCCCAAACCCATATAATTTCTTCTTTAACCCTAGTGGAATTTTTTTTTTTTTTTTTTAAATCAAGTTTTTGGTTGTCTCTTTTGACCCTTTGGAATTTTTTGTGGCTTTTTCCACAATTTGTTTTTTTTTACATTGGATTTGACTACATTTTCTTTTTTTTAAAGTTCTTTTACCAAGTGTTTTTTCTCCAAATTCAAAAGTAATTGATAAAAAAACACCCATATTCAATGAATGATTATTGAACTTGTGAGGAGCCTTGTTGGGAATCATCCACATTACTTTTGTTGGATTTAATTTGAAAGAAACCGAAATTTCTGATATAGAAACTTTTTGGAAAGGGGTCAGATTTGACCTGAAGAAAAAAGCAAGGTGAAAGGTGTTAATTCACACTGTGTGTGTAAAATCATCAAACAACTTGGTGTTCTCTTGTCAAAGTCTTTAACGACATCCACGTTAACACAGATAGTGGCAAAATTTCCGTCTTAGTATTACTTGATCTCAGTGCTGCTTTTGACACGACCACGACATACTACTAGACCGATTGGAAAACTGGGTTGGCCTTTCTGGCTCAGTACTAAACTGCTTTGAATCCTACTTAAAGAATAGGGAATACTTTGTGTCAATTGGTAATTATACATCTGAGCATACAAATATGACGTGCGGAGTTCCCCAAGGCTCCATTCTGGGGCCTCTTCTGTTTAACATCTACATGCTTCCATTGGCTCAGATTGTGGAAAACAACAAAATAAGTTACCATAGTTATGCGGATGACACACAAATTTACATAACCTTATCGCCAGGGGACTATAGTCCAATACAAAAACTGACTAAGTGCATTGAACAAATTAACGGCTGGATGTGCCAGAACTTTCTGAAATTAAATGAAGGAAAAACTGAGGTTGTTGTTTTAGGAGCAAAAGAGGAACGATTAAAAGTCTGCGCTCAGCTTCAAACAACAATGTTAAAAACAACAGACAAAGCCAGAAATCTTGGTGTAGTCATGGACTCAGACCTGAATTTTAACAACCACATTGAGATAATTACAAAGTCAGCCTATTAAACACACCTCAACATCCACGGTGGATTACATCAAGAGGCGTAAACTGAAGGTTTTGCCATGGCCTTCACAATCTCCTGACCTCAACATAATTGAAAATCTATGGATAATCCTCAAAAGAGCAGTGTGTGACAGACAGCCCAGAAAAATCAAAGAAAAGGAAGACTTTTGGAAGGAAGAATGGGCGAAGATACATCGAACAAGAATTAAAGACCCTTGGCTGGCTACAAGAAGCTGTGATACTTGCCAAAGTGGGGGGGGGGGGGGGGCAGTACAAGGTATTAACTCTGCAGGGTGCCCAAACTTTTGCAGATGCCATTTTTTTGTTTTCTGTTATTTTGAAAGTGTAAATAATGGAAATAAAAACTAACTTTTAGTGACATATTATACGAATGTCTAATCTGTCATTTTATGCCTTTTGGAGATTTTTTCATCTTTTCTTGGTTTCTTTATGCACATTAATACAAATTTTTACCTGGGGTGACCAAACTTTCGAACCCTACTGTAGTAACATTCCACCTCTGCCTGTAGCACATCCTGATCAACAATGTTGTAACTTCCTGAATTAAGTTTTTTTGTCACTATGTAAGAAAAAGACGATAAAAACAAAATGTCACAGAGTTTTTATTCAATGTAATTAAAACACTGTTTTTCTAGATATATGAATAGAAAACACTCTACATATTAACATTTAAATCAAATGTTAAAGAAAAGAGCTCTGGTGACACTTTGTGAAAACAAGTGACACTGTGCCTCCATTTTGGCTCTTGAGCAGCAAAAATGTAAAATGTCACACTGGAAACAGGAAGCTGAGCAGTCTGTCTGCACCTCTCATCAATCTGCTGATATACAGATTAGAAGCATCTCATCTCTAACAAAGCAGAAAAACAACACATTCAGAGTTATTCCCCCTTCAGGCCTTCATTGTATTTTTCTCAGATTGACAGTAGCCATACCTATAGAATCCATTATATAATATACATATACACTCAGTAACACATTACATCTGAGTGTGTTTTTTTTCAGAAGTAGAAGTGTTCACGGTTTAATATACATGAAGCTAGTTGATATTATCATGCAGAGCATCCAGTAACCTTCTCAAGTCTGACTGCAGTGGTTAAACAGATAAAGACTTCTTTTGGCAGATCCATGGTCTTCTCTCAGCACAACGCATTGATATCCAGCCAAACAAACCCACAAAACCTACACACTGACCATCAGTAGGAGGAGGTTCATGTCTCCATCTGCTGACACTGAGGGAAGAAGATGATGTTTAGATCAAGGCTGATAGATTTAAGATCCAAAGTGTTCAGGAATGTGTCTCTTACCTTTCAGTCAGATCTCTTCCATCGATCCACTTCCATCTCCCTCCTTCAGCTCTCAGACCAATCCAGAATCCATACCTGTTCCTGTTGTAAAAACCGACTGCACCCTGACAAGAGAGAAACATTTATCAGAGATGTAAACACTATACTTTAATAAACACACTGATCTACGGACTCACAGTGTGTTCAGACTTAGAGAAAATAGGTTTTATTTCAGAATTGTGTCGTAAAACCTCCCACAGCTTCCTCATTACCTCATCCTTTTTATCATGTACAAAATGCAAATCTGAACTCCGTGCTCTGCAGTCTTCTCGAGCTTCTTCCCAGGTTTTCAGATCAGGAGGACCAGCAAACAGATAGCAGCTGGACCTGAAGAGTTCCCATCCCTTCTGACAAGCTCTACATCGTCTCTCTGAAACTACAGACACCAACCAATACACAACATTACTGCACTACTGATATTATTATTGGTTATTATTGGATCTCATTATTGTGATCTTAACATACCGTTCTGTACTTTGGGGCAGTATTCATCGATGCTCCACTGAGCTCGACTGATGTTTTGTATCAGTGCTGTTAAGTTCTTCCTCTCCCTCTCCAGCTCCTGGTTTTGTGTCTCCAGCTCCTGGTTTTGTGTCTCCAGCTCCTGGTTTCGTGTCTCCAGCTCCTGGTTTAATGCGGTCAGGTCTGTGATCGGTTTTTTGGAGACACTGTTGTCGAGGTTGCGATTGGTAACTGCAAAATAGTAAAATTACCTTTGTTGTCATAGTGATGGTGACAGACATTATAATGATAGTAATCACATGTTTCAGATCTATCTGAAAACAATAGCCAGGTGTCCATATGAACATTAAAACTGAGTTTTAGTCCCCTGATCATTCCTCCTGTTCATACTGGAGAATAATCTTTCTAACGAACGAAGAGATGGAGGATAACGTTCTACTTCAGCATCTTTAAATATCTTCTCTGTATTTCTATAACTCTGCAGCATTAAATGTTGTCTTGGAAAACACAAAGTCTAGTTGTAGTCTTGCATTGTAAGACTCTGCAAGATCTCCAGTCTTTGCATATAATGACAGTCTCTAACGTTGGATGTGTGATGTCTTCAGAAGTTAGACGGTGTCAGACTTTTCAAAGTCTTCTAGTGTATGTTAGGCATTAGGTTACCCCTTAACACTCTTTAGTGTAGTCTGCCTCTCCACAAGTGGCCTCTGCTTGGTCTGTTTATAGGTTATTTTGGGCCAAATTCTTATATTTAAACATGTTTTAACATTTCTACCAAGGCTGTTGTGGTTTGTGTTTCATTCCTTGTAATTTGCTCAGTTTTCTGTTTCCTGTCTCATGTCATAGGCTGAATCCCATTTCTCCATCTTAACCCTACCCCTTACCCCTTACCCCTTGGCCCTTGAAACCAAGGGGTAAGGGGTAGGAGTGAAATCATCCCCCTATGAAATGGGACACCACTTGGTGACATCATCATACAGAATTGATCACAAATTTCCAAGATGCTGTCTCTGTCTGTCTGGGACTGTGTGGGTTTTGACAACAGTTACATTTGCATTTATATATTTATATATTTTATAGTTATTTTAAGTTCATTTTGGTGGTGCAGAGGCAGATGTTCTCATCTGTGTAGTACTTAGGTCTGTTTGCAATACATATGTGTATATACATGTACAGTGGTGTGAAAAAGTGTTTGCCCCCTTCCTCATTTCCTGTTCCTTTGCATGTTTGTCACACTTAAGTGTTTCGGAACATCAAACCAATTTAAACAATAGTCAAGGACAACACAAGTAAACACAAAATGCAATTTGTAAATGAAGGGGTTTATTATTAAAGGTGAAAAAAAATCCAAACCATCATGGCCCTGTGTGAAAAAGTGATTGCCCCCCTGGTTAAAACATACTATAACTGTGGTTGTCCACACCTGAGTTCAATTTCTCTAGCCACATCCAGGCCTGATTATTGCCACACCTGTTCACAATCAAGGCATCACTTAAATAGGAGCTGCTTGACACAGTAAGGTCCACCAGAAGATCCTTAAAAGCTACACATCATGCCGAGACCCAAAGAAATTCAGGAACAATTGAGAAAGAAAGTAATTGAGATCTATCAGTCTGGAAAGGGTTATAAAGCCATTTCCAAAGCTTTGGGAATCCTGCCAACCACAGTGAGAGCCATTATCCACAAATGGCAAAGACATGGAACAGCGGTGAACCTTCCCAGGAGTGGCCGGCCGCCCAAAATGACCCCAAGAGCGCAGCGACGACTCATCCAAGAGGTCACAAAAGACCCCACAACAACGTCCAAAGAACTGCAGGCCTCACTTGCCTCAGTTAAGGTCAGCGTTCATGCCTCCACCATCAGGAAGACTGGGCAAAAATGGCCTGCATGGCAGAGTTCCAAGGAGAAAACCACTGCTGAGCAAAAAGGACATCAAAGCTCGTCTCAAATTCTCCACAACACATCTTGATGATCCCCAAGACTTTTTGGACAACATTCTGTGGACCGATGAGACAAAAGTGGAACTCTTTGGAAGGTGTGTGTCCAAGTATATCTGGCGTAGAAGGAACACTGCATTTCATAAAAAGAACATTATACCAACAGTAAAATATGGTGGTGGTAGTGTGATGGTCTGGGGCTGTTTTGCTGCTTCAGGACCTGGAAGACTTGCCGTGATAAAAGGAACTATGAATTCTGCTGTCTACCAAGAGATCCTGAAGGAGAATGTCCGACCATCTGTTTGTGTACTCAAGCTGAAACGAACTTGGGTTCTGCAGCAGGACAATGATCCTAAACACACCAGCAAGTCCACCACCGTATGGCTGAAGAAAAACAAAATGAAGACTTTGGAGTGGCCTAGCCAAAGTCCTGACCTGAATCCTATTTAGATGTTGTGGTATGACCTTAAAAAGGCCGTTCATGCTCGAAAACCCTCTAGTGTAACTGAATTAGGACAATTCTGCAAAGATGAGTGGGCCAAAATTCCTCCAGGACGCTGTGAAAGCCTCATTGCACGTTATCGCAAACGCTTGGTTGCAGTTGTTGCTGCTAAGGGTGGCCCAACCAGTTATTAGGTTTAGGGGGCAATCACTTTTTCACACAGGGCCATGATGGTTTGGATTTTTTTTCACCTTTAATAATAAACACCTTAATTTACAAATTGCATTTTGTGTTTACTTGTGTTGTCTTTGACTATTGTTTAAATTGGTTTGATGTTCCGAAACACTTAAGTGTGACAAACAGGCAAAGGAACAGGAAATGAGGAAGGGGGCAAACACTTTTTCACACCACTGTATACACACATATACACCATGTATACATGTTGTGTTGTATATCGGTTTCAGTTATGACCGTTTTTAATGTCATTGATGTTCACGAAAGCATTTTGTTAACAAAAATCTGTCTTTATTGCTGATAAATTAAACATAACAGGCAAAAACATTAGATAAAATGATGTTACAGAACCATTATCAACTATTGGAACCATAACTAACATGTCGCACACATAAAAAGGCACTCATATGTGTAAAACTAAAAAATACACACAAGACCACAAACAAATTAACTACAGCTGTTCTGATATTCCAGACCCGTCTGATGGCTGTTGGCCAGTAACCCCCCCCCCTCACATTTCATCAGTGTCCCATATCAAACCCAACAAGTGCATGAACAATTAACAAGAATTAATTACAAATGATTACAATAATACAGTACCAATGGAATAATGAATGGGTCCAACATGAACACAGGATTCGTCTGTTCGTTTTCAGCCCCAAAGTGGATCAGCTGTTTCCTCCGGCGTCCCTGTGTGATACAGGGCGGTTTATGTAAAGCACATAGCAATGTATCCTAGACCATTAATATTTATCTATACATATAGTCTATGCGATGTATACAGTCCATTCAAGGCAGAGAAATGCGGGACTGTTGTGTAAATAAACAGTAACGTTAGCATTACAAGCTGGAGATTTTTAAAAAGTTTCAGTTAGGAACATGGTTGCAAGTATAGATGCACAGGACTGCATAGACCACAAAACAAGACTGTCATAACTTTTAAATCAATTATTTAAGCCGAAAGTACTTACATTTATGTGTCTCTCTGGTCGATGCGGCAGCCATTGTTGATTGTGTGTTTACAAGTGAAGTCGCGTCCACACTCGGTTCCTAGGGCCATACAGCCCTCGGTCTATCCCCTACCCCTTGGTCGTAATAGGTATTGGGACAGCACTAGGTCCCGCGGGAACGGGCAAAAACGAGGGGAAGGGGTAAGGGGAAGGGGTAAGACAGAGAAATGAGATTTAGCCATAGTTTCTTCCCTTGTCTTGTCTAGTTGGAGTTCCTGTCTTGTGGTCTCCCATGAGTGTCTGTATGTTCTGTTTCCTGTCTTATTTTGATAGTCTGGTTTGACTTCCTGTGTTTCCCGCCCCTGTGATTGCCTAATGTTGTTAACCTGTTTCCCAACCTTGCCTTGTTTCCTCGTTACCCCGTGTTTTTAGTCTTTGTCTTCTTGTCCATTTGTCGCCGTGTTGTCCGTTCCTAGTCATGTTTTAATTTAATTTAATTTAATTTTAATCTGTTTATTAATCCCCAATGGGGAAATTACAATTCCCACTCTGTGTCCACACTTTGTTAGTAACCACACAGTCCTGAACTACACACACACACATACTCAGGATCTATACATGCACTAATGGAGAGATGTCAGAGTGAGTGGGCTGCCAGCTGAACCAGCGCCCTGAGCGGGTGGGGGGGTACGGTGCCTTGCTCAACAGCACCTGGCAGTGCCCAGGAGGTGAACTGGCATCTCTCCAGCCACCAATCCACACTCCCTACTTCTTGGTCCAAACGGGGACTTGAACCAGTGACCCTCCGGTTCCCAACCCAACTCCCTATGGACTGAGCTACTGCCACCCCATGTTATCCCTGGATTTCCTTTTGTCTCAGTTTCTTGTTTTTTTTTAAATCTAATTTTGTTTTTTTGGACTCCCTGTTCTGGTTTTGCTAAGATTCTGTAAGAGTTTTTTGCCCTCTGCAGCCGGACTTCCTTTGCTGGTGTGTACCTTGTTTTTTGGATCAAATAAAACCCTGAAGCTCAGCTTTTTCCAGCCTGTTCTCTGCATTTGGGTCCACTATTCCATGCAACCCGTAACACAGGCTGTTTTGAACCTGGTGTTGTCCTCCCAGGTCAAAAACTGACAAAACATTTACATTTCTTGTTTTCAGTGACACCATCTTACTACCACTAATTTTACAGTACTTTTTTAAATTCATGGTCAATTACCTTAATTTTTATAGAATTACACCTAATATTTGATTTTAAAAAGCAGAAATTAGGAAGTTTTTTGACTAATAGTTAAGATCAGAGGAATGAAAGTGATCAGTTGTATTTTCAAAGAGCGATTTTTTTGTGGTAATTTGGTTAAAAAGAAACTCATATTTCAGATATAGACATTTTAAAGGTGTCAAATTTGACCCGAGGACAACAGGAGGGTTAAGATATATCTATCTCTTACATCATATCTGTGTGCCTTTCTCTCTATTTTCTCCAATAAACTTTCTTCACATAGTATTTCCTTGGGTGACGTTGTCAGTTCCTTTATTCTAATTTCCTCCTTATTGGGGAGCCTTGCCACATTTGCACAGAGTCAGTATGAAGAGGAGGAAGGATTACACCGAAGAAAAAAACTGTTTCTATGAACATCTGGCCATCAGACAGACTTGATAAAATGTGAACTTGTCCTTTAAATAACACCAACAAGTTAAGACAGTGGTACTCACAGTAGATACGGAGGCCCATGATGACCAACAGTATCAGCCAACACACTGCTATGGGTAGAAAAGACTGAGAGAAGCAGCGAGACCTCTGGCCTGAGAGAGAAATAAGAAGTCAGTTAGACTATCATTATTAATAAATCTCATGTTTAACAACATCAGATGTGTGAAATTTACCTGGACGAGTTGTCATTTTCTTCCCAGTGCGTGCTGGAGCATTTACATATTTAGTTGCTGCTTCTTCCTCCATTTCCTCTAAAAGATAAACGTCAAACAACATCAACATCCTGCCACATAGACATATAGTAGATTTACATACAGACACATAAACATCAGAGTATTTTTTAATTACCGATGTCGTCCTGTGGAGGTCTGATCATCCTGAACATCCTACGTTGAGGATGTGACTGTTTTCTTTTAAGTCGTCAGCTATTAATAACGTTTTCTTGTGAACAGGAAATCTACGTGGGCATCACTAACCGAAGTGTCTTATAAGATGAGATCACAGGAAGTCAGAAATGTACAAACTCTGATGGCCTAAAATAGGAATAGAATAGAAAGCTAAAGTCGTCACTATACACAAGTGCAGCACCTGTGCAACGAGATTGAAGCAAAACCTTTACAGTGTCGACACAAAATGGGAAAAAATAAAATATAAAAATAAAAAGTATAGGTAGTACAGAAAAAAAGAGAAGGGGCTGCACAGTCCTGTGAGCATCTATATACATAAATAAAATAGTTTTGTATACACATTATACTGTATATACTGTATATTATATACTGTATAGTACAGGCCAAAAGTTTGGTTACACTTTCTCATTCAATGTGTGTCCTTTATTTTCACAATTATTTACACTGTAGATTATCACTGAAGGCATCAAAACTATGAATGAACACATGTGGTTTTATGTGCTTAACAAAAATCTTTGAAGTAACTGAATATATATATTCTAGTTTCTTCCGAGTAGCCATCTGGATTGGGTTCAGGTCCGGTGACTGTGGAGGCGCAGCACTCTATCACTCTCCTTCTGGGTCAAATAGCCCTTACACAGCCTGGGGGGGGGTGTTTGGGGTCATAGTCCTGTTGAAAAATAGATGATGGTCCAACTACACGCAAACCGGATGGGATGGCATGTTGCTGCAGGATGCTGTGGTAGACATCTGAATCAGTAGGCCTTCAATTTGGAATAAATCCCAATAGTATCACTGTCCCAACAGTGTGTCCCCCCCCCCCACCACCATCACACCTCCTCCTCCATGCTTCACGGTGGGAACCAGGCATGTAGAAACCATCCGTCACCTTTTCACCGTCGCACAAAGACATGGCGGTTGGAACCAAAGATCTCAAACTTGGACTCATCAGACCAGAGCCCAGATTTCCACTGGTCTAATGTCCATTCCTTGTGTTTCTTTACCCAAAAAAATCTCTTCTGCTTGTTGCCTCTCCTCAGCAGTGGTTTCCTAGCTGCCATTTGACCATGAAGGTCTGATTTGCGCAGTTTCCCCTTAACAGTTGTTCTAGAGATGTGTCTGCTGCTACAGGTGACTCTTGGTCTTCCTTTCCTGGGGGGGGGGGACTCTGGGTCTTCCTTTCCTGGGGCGGTCCTCATGTGAGCCAGTTTCATTGTAGCCCTTGATGGTTTTTGATACTGCCCTTGGGGACACATTCAAAGTTTTCGCCATTTTTCGGAACAAGTGACCTTCATTTCTTAAAGTAATGATGGCCACTCGTTTCTTTTCACTTAGCTTGTTGGTTCTTGCCATAATATGAATTCTACCAGTTGTCCAATAGACTGTCGGCTGTGTATCAACCGGACTTCTGCACAACACAACTGATGTTCCCAACTCCATTAATAAGGCAAGAAATTCCACTAATTAACCCTGACAGGGCCCACCTGTGAAGCGAAAACCATTTCAGGTGACTACCTCATGAAGCTCATGGAGAGAACACCAAGGGTTTGCAGCACTATCAAAAAAGCAAATGTGGCTACTTTGAAGAAACTAGAATATAAGACATGTTTTCAGTTATTTCCCACTCTTTTGTTAAGTACACTATTCCACATGTGTTCAATCATTACATGTTAATAAAGAAAAGGTTTGATTATAACGCAGCGGATCCAGGGTTCGACTCCTACCTTGCCATTTCTATGCATTTCATGCCAATGTGTTGTCATGCTACAAACGCATCATGCATTATGAAAAAAAATAATACAGCCAGTGATGGACTGGTAATCTGGAATTTGGGCAGATGCAAACCCTTTTGAAATTTTTGTGGCTTTTTACCAAAATTTTGAAGACTTTCTTTTTACATTTGTGATTTTTTTACATTTTTGTTACTTTGACATTTTTCTCTCTTTTTTTACACTTTTTTTGAAAGTTCTTTTACCAAGTGTTTTTTCTCCAAATGCTAAGAAATTGACATAAAAACACCAAAATTCAATGAAAGTAGTGAACTGATTATTTATTTAACTTGTGAGGAGCGTTGTTGGGAACCATCCACGTTACTTTTTTTGGATAATTTGTTTGAAAGAAACCCAAATTTCTGAAATAGGCACTTTTTGGAAAGGGGTAAAATTTGAGCTGAAGACAACAGGAGGGTGGAAGGTGTTAATTAACATTGTGTGTGTAACATCTTCAAACAACTTTGTGTTCTCTTGTCAAAATCTTTAACGACCTCCACGTTAACACAGATAGTGGCAAAAGTTCCGTCTTAGTACTACTTGATCTCAGTGCTGCATTCGACACGGTCAACCATGACATATTACTAGACCGATTGGAAAACTGGGTTGGCCTTTCTGGCTCAGTACTAAACTGGTTTGAATCCTACTTACAGAATAGGGATTACTTTGTGTTAATAGGTAATCATGAATCTGAGCATTCAAACATGACGTGTGGAGTTCCCCAAGGCTCCATTTTGGGGCCTCTTCTGTTTAACATCTACATGCTTCTACTGGCTCAGATTATGGAAAAAGACAAAATAAGTTACCACAGTTTTGATATATAGATTATAAGCATCTCATCTCTAACAAAGCAGAACAACAACACATTCAGAGTCATTCCCCCTTCAGGCCTTCATTGTATTTTTCTCAGATTGACAGTAGCCATACCTATAGAATCCATTATATAACATACATATACACTCAGATGTAATACATTACAGCTGAGCTTTTTTCAGACACACAAACAGCTTCAAACTTTTTCTTTACTCTTCTAACAGAAATAAAACCCTTACACATTTTTATTTATTAAAACAAGCCAGTTAAGATGTGAAGTTGAGCTTTTCATTGTTAGATATTCATGAAGCCAGATGATATTATCATGCAGAGCATTCAGTAACCTTCTCAAGTCTGACTGCTGTCTTTAAACAGATAAAGACTTCTTTTGGCAGATCCATGGTCTTCTCTCAGCACAGCTCTCTGATATCCATTTGAACCGGTCAGAAAATACACACTGACCGTCAGTGGGAGGATGTGGTTCTTGTATCCATCTGCTGACACTGAGGGAAGAAGATAAGGTTTAGATCAAGGCTGATAGATTTAAGATTCAAAGTGTTCAGGAATGTGTCGCTTACCTTTCAGTCAGATCTCTTCCATCGATCCACTTCCATCTCCCTCCTTCAGATTTCAGACCAATCCAGGGTCCGTACCTGCTGTAAAAACCGAATGCATCCTGACAAGAGAGAGACATTTCAGAGATTTAAACACTATACTTTAATAAATACGCTGATCTACAGACTCACAGTGTGTTCAGACTTAGAGAAAATACATTTTATTTCAGAATTGTGTTGCAAAACCTTCCACAGCTTCCTCATTACCTGTTCATCTTCATGTACAACAAGCAAATCTGAACTCCGTGCTCTGCAGTCTTCTCGAGCTTCTTCCCAGGTTTTCAGATCAGAAGGATCAGCAAATAGATAGCAGCTGGACCTGATGAGTCTCCATCCCTCCTGACAAGGTCTACAACGTCTATATGAAACTACAGAGATCAATCAATACAAATTACTGCACTACTGATATTATTATTCAGTGTGCTGATGTGCTGCAACAGCAGCAATCGGCGCAATGACTATTTCTGTCCATACTTATTATTATTCCACCAGATTTCTGTCTCGCTACTAGTCCCGGAGCGTTGCCAACACACGCACACAAAGTACATTGAAACGTGTGGAATGATCGGGAATGGTGTGCTATGACTTTTCAACAAGATTTGCCGTGCGGTTTTTAAAAAATCGGCAAAAAAACGACAACAAATTTCTAACAGACTTTAATGGGAAATGTTTAGGAAATCGCTCAACGTCGCTTAAAATGCACCCTCTTTGGGGCCATGCTGTATTGCCATACTTTAACCTAGAAACATAAATAAAAGTTTAAACTGAAGACAAGATTTTGCCATTTATTGGGCTGAATGGGCGTTCAGATATCAACCACGGTTTCTCCCAAAACACAGTTTACCATGACCTCTCAAATTACAAGAGTTCCAAATCTTCCTCCATTCACTGCCATGTTAAACATCATCCTCATTTCTGAGCAAAACGCAGAGCGAAGCACTTTTTAAGTCGCTGATATGCCCCCATTTCTAAGTTTATCCACATAAATGTTGCATCTATATGTTCACAAAGACCTTCTGGTGCCCAAGAACGTTATTTTACTGATATCTCGTATCCTTTTGGTGATATGATCATTTGTTTAAGAGCTTGTTCAGTGTCTGAATAGCTGGTGACACAGCTGACAGGTACAGCAGGTGCTCCGGTTGTTAACTGATTACAGATCAAAGAGATGACATCACAGAGATGAAAGGCTTCCTAGTTGTGTTTACAAACATGGTCACTGATTGTTTGAATCCATTAGCAACCATTTCAGTCTCTGTCTCTCTCAATTGCTGCTTGCTGCTCAATCACAGGAGCACTTTCAGTGATAGACTCATTCTCCCAAAATGCACCACAGAGCGCTACAGGAAGTCATTCCTGCCAGTGGCCATCAAACTTTATAACTCCTCCCTCTAAGTGTCTGACACACAGACACTTAGAGAGGTTGAAACTGGACAATATTATCCATTTTATGCAACAACACTGGCTTGTAATGTGTGCAATACTCAACTGCTACTATTATTATTATTATTATTATTATTACTTTTCACAATTGCAACACCTTAATTATGTTATTTATGTAAATACTGTATCATAATATACCTTTAACTATGTAAATATCCACACTCCTTATATTTCTTTATTTCTTTTTTTATATTTCTTATATTTCTAATATCTGAGCAACTGTAACACAGAGATTCCCTGATTTCTGATTCTGATTCTGCTCTGCTGATGTCTCCATGACTCATTTTAAAACAGAGTGAAAAAAGAAATTTGAGCTGTGTGTCCCTGTGTGTGTAACAAGCATAGTGTGTGTCCCTGTGTGTGTGTGCGTGTGTGTGTGTGTGTGTCTGTGTGTCCGTGTGTGTGTGTTACGTTTTATTGCTATTCGGATGTGCACCAAGTAGGCGGCAGACTGTTAAAATTTCTACAGAGACCAACCAATACACAATACTGCACTACTGATATTATTATTATTATTGGTTTTTATTGGATCTCATTATTATGATCTTAACATACCGTTCTGTACTTTGGGGCAGTATTCATCGATGCTCCACTGAGCTCGACTGATGTTTTGTATCGGTCCTGTTAAGTTCTTCCTCTCCGTCTCCAGCTCCTGGTTTCGTGTCTCCAGCTCCTGGTTTCGTGTCTCCAGATCCTGCTTTAATGCGGTCAGATTTGTGATCGGTTTTTCTGAGACACTGTTGTTGAGGTTGCGATTGGTAACTGCAAATTAGAAATTTGCTTCTTAGTCATAGTGATGGTCACGCACATTATAATGATAGAAATTACGAGTTACAGATCCACTGAAAACAATATTCAGGTCTCTACATGAACAATAAATCTTAGTTTTATTGCCTTGATCATTCCTCCTGTTCATACTGGAGAATAATCTTTATAACGTACTAAGAGATGGAGGACAACGTTCTACTTCAGTAGGCTTTCTTAAAATATCTTCTTTGTGTTTCTATAACTCTGCAGCATTAAACTTGTCTTGGAAAACACAGAGTCTAGAAGACAGCGGGAGCACTGTGAGAGTCATGTTTTTCGACTTCTCCAGTGCTTTTAACACCATCCAGCCTTCGCTGCTCAAAGTGAAGATGGAGAGTGCCGGAGTGGACCAACATCTGGCTGCATGGACTACGGACTACCTCACCAACAGACCACAGTATGTGAGGCTCCATCACTGTGTGTCTGACGTGGTGCACTGCAGCACAGGTGCCCCTCAGGGTACGGTGCTCTCCCCCTTCCTTTTCACCCTCTACACCTCGGACTTCACACACAACACCACCCACTGCCACATCCAGAAGTTCTCCGATGACACAGCCGTTGTTGGTTGTGTTTCTGAGGGGAACGATCTGGAATACAGGATGGTTATCAAGGACTTTGTCAGCTGGTGTGAGCTCAACCAGCTTCAGCTTAACACCAGCAAGACGAAGGAGATGATAGTCGACTTCAGGAGGAAAACATCCCCTTTCTCACCGGTGAGCATCCAGGGATCGGACATTGAGGTAGTGGAGAGCTACAAATTCCTGGGTGTTCACCTAAACAATAAACTGAACTGGACTGATAACACCAATGCTCTATACAAGAAGGGCCAGAGTCGCCTCCATCTGCTGAGGAGACTCAGGTTCTTTGGAGTGTGCAGGACTCTCCTCAGGACCTTCTATGACTCTGTGGTGGCCTCTGCCATCCTTTATGCTGTGGTCTGCTGGAGGGGGGGCAGCTCGGACCGGGACAGGAGCAGACTCAATAGACTGATCAGGAGAGCGAGCTCTGTCCTGGACTGTCCTCTGGACCCCATAGAGAAAGTAGGGGAGAGGAGGATGTTAGCCAAGCTGACATCCATCATGGACAACACCTCTCACCCCCTACACGACACTGTGGGGTCCCTGAGCAGCTCCTTCAGCAGCAGACTGATACCCCCCCCCCCCCTACATGACACTGTGGGGTCCCTGAGCAGCTCCTTCAGCAGCAGACTGATACCCCCACGGTGTAAGACGGAGAGGTACTCTGTCAGACTCTACAACGCCTGCTCTACCTGATAGTGTTGTAGTTTCTGTTCCTGTTTTTCTCCCATCTACATCACACACTCTCTGTTTATCTTTAATATTGGTATTTATATTATTTTATTACAAGTACTTACTTTTCAATATTTATGGTCTCAGGTTAATATAATTTAAATTATGCTACCGACTCTTGCTTCTTTGCTCTAATTACACATTCAACTTAATTTTTAACGTCACTTACGCCGCAATATTGTTTCTCTTATCATGGCTACCGCACTTTAAAATTCCTTTATTTGACGCCATTTTACTTACTCAGTCTACCATATTTTCATTGTCTATTTCTTGCCTGCATTTCTTGCCCTGTATTTCTTCCGTGCTTACTTGTTTGTGTGTTATTGTTTTTTTGCTGTTATTGAAAAATGCTGCTACTGTAACGACAAAATTTCCCCGTCGTGGGATGAATAAAGTATAATCTAGTCTTGCATTGTAAGACTCTGCAAGATCTCCAGTCTTTGCATATAATGACGTCTCTAACGTTGGATGTGAGATGTCTTCAGAAGTTAGACGGTGTCAGACTTTTCAAAGTCTTCTAGTGTATGTTAGGCATTAGGTTACCCCTGAACACTCTTTAGTGTAGTCTGCCTCTCCACAAGTGGCCTCTGCTTGGTCTGTTTATAGGTTATTTTGGGCTGAATTCTTTTATTAAAACATGTTTTAACATTTCTATCAAGGCTATTTTAAGATATATCTATCTCTTATATCATATCTGTTTGCCGTTCTCTCCATTTTCTCCAATAAACAATGTTCACATAGTATTTCCTTGGGTGATGTTGTCAGTTCCTTTATTCTAATTTCCTCCTTTTTGGGGAGCCTTGCCACATTTGCACAGAATCCGTATGAAGAGGAGGAAGGATTACACCGAGCAAAAACTGTTTCTATGAACATCTGGCCATCAGACAGACTTGATAAAATGTGAACTTGTCCTTTGAATAACACCAACAAGTTAAGACAGTGGTACTCACAGTAGATACGGAGGCCCATGATGACCAACAGTATCAGCCAACACACTGCTATGGGTAGAAAAGACTGAGAGAAGCAGCGAGACCTCTGGCCTGAGAGAGAAATAAGAAGTCAGTTAGACTATCATTATTAATAAATCTCATGTTTAACAATATTAGATGTGTGAAATGGACCTGGGCGAGCTGCCATTTTCTTCCCAGTGCGTGCTGGAGCATTAACATAGTCAGCTGCTGCTTCTTCCTCCATTTCCTCTGAAAGACAAACGTCAAACACAAATGTAGACAACATCCTGCCACATAGACATATAGTAGATTTACATACAGACACATAAACATCAGAGTATTTATAATTACCGATGTCGTCCTGTGGAGTTCTGATCACCCTGAACAGATGTGTAAAGTCCTGCTGCAGTCCTGTATGAGAGCTGTTAGGAGGGCGTCTGCTCCGCTGAGACCGTCTTTACTACACTTCTACGCTGAGGACGGGACTGTTTTTTTAAATACGTCAGCTAATAATAATGTGTTCTTGTGAACAGGAAATCTACGTGGGCAACACACGTATGTCCGAAGTGTCTTATAAGATGTGTTCGCAGGAAGTCAGAAATGTACCTGACTCTGATGGCCTAAAATAAGAATAGAATAGAATAGAAAGCTATAAGTTGTCATTGTACACAAGTGCAGTACCTGTGCAACGAGATTGAAGCAAAACCTTTACAGTGTTGACACAAAATATAAAATTATTAAATATAAAAATAAAGTATAGGTAGTGCAGAAAAAAGAGAGGGGTGGGGGTGCACAGTCCTGAGAGCATCTATATACAATAGTAAAATAAAAAATAAAATAAAATAGTTTTGCTTACACATTATGCAAAAATATAGTTTGGTGTGTCAAATGTCCTGAGTAGTATATGTTGTGTGTGTATATATATATGTATATATATATATATATATATATATATATATATATATATATATATATATATATATATATATATATATACAAATTTCTCCTTAGGGAGACCAATAAAAATACTTTGACTTTGATATATATATATATATATATATATATATATATATATATACGTATATAATAGGGCAAGACATTCCACTAATTAGCCCTGACAAAGCAAGGGGTTCTCCTACACAACATTTTTAACGTCAAACACTTAAAGGTGCCCTAAGAGTTCCTCTATGACGTCACTTCTGTTGACATTCCAAGTAAATTCAAAACAAAACAGAGCAAGCTTCCCTCCTATGTTTCCGTAGCTGTCATGACTAACTGTCCCTAACCCCTCCCCCAACCATATTGTCGGTGATTGGCTAGAACTGTTTTTTTTTTTTTTTTTTTTGGTGCACAGCCTGTGCCTCTAGTGTTTTGTTTGGCCAGCGGATCAAGGAGAGATATCTACGATTTGAGACACAACTGAAATTGCGCTGAAACCATGCAGGAACTCATAGAGCACTTTTCATTTCCTGGATTCTGGTGAATATTTCATGCAAAAATTTCAAAAGTCTTTATTTATTTAAAGGATATTATTATTCTGTTTTTGTTCAAAACTTTCTACATATTCAAAACATCTTCACGTGTTTCTGGATGTTTTTTTTTATGAATCATGTACTTCTCAACAACAAATCTATTACAGAATGAGAGCTTGTTAAAGCTCCAACGTTTAAATCTGCATTAAAAACAAGAAATCACGTCATTATTTGTCACCCTGTTGTGTTCTTCAACCCCTCGATGTATTACAAGTAGACACAGCCATTGTTTTCTCTCCATGTTTCCAGCTCCCTGAACTGTTACTTTTAGCTCTTTTGGGAGTGGCATGTCTTTCATGTTTTTTGAGGGGGACAAATTGACCTCTTCTAAATATACGGGACATTGGACGTGAGTACAGTACTTAGAGTAAATGTCCTTAGTTACATTCCACCACTACCCCAGGACACCTTTTGTTGTGAGTCTTTTTGACCGTGATGGTCTTAGTCGACTTCACCTTTAAGGCTGCACCCGGTTTTATTCTGTTTTTGTCTGCTACCCACACATCCTGATTAATAATGTTGTAACTTCCTGAGCGATGTTGTTTGTCACGATGTAAGAAAAAGACGATAACAACAATGTGTCACAGAGTTTTTATTCAGTGTAATACAGCATCACTTTTTTTTCTAGACAGATGAATAGAAAACACTCTACATATTAATATTATTTAAATCAAATGCTAAACAAAAGAGCTCTGGGGACATATTGTGAAAACGCGTGATGCTGTGCCTCCATTTTGGCTCATCAGCAGCAACAATATAAGCTGTGACACAGGAAACAGGAAGCTGAGCAGTCTGTCTGCACCGCTCATCAATCTGCTCATTTACAAATTAAAATCATCGAACCAGAACAACACACAGAGTTATTAACCCGTTGTTGTCTTCCCGTCGACCTGCAACTTTTAGCTTTTCTGGGTCAAAATTTAAAATTAAAACCTAAAGACAATTTTACTGCTTTCCCCGGTGATTTTGTCACTTTTCCCAAAGTTCTCTGTTAATTCTTCTGATTTTTCTGATTATTGTCTGTGCTTTAGGGTCGTTTTTTGTTCTTTTTTCCCCGATACTTTTACCACTTTTTTCAACATTCTTTAATTAAAAAAAATCTTCAAATGCCATAAAATTTAAAAAAAACACCCAAATTAAATGAATGTAGTGAACTGATCATGTATATTACTCGTGAAGAACGATGTACAGATCTGCCCCGAAGGCACCAGGAGGGTTAATTATAATAATGATAATAATTATAATAATTAACAGGTTAGTTCCCCTTCTGACCACACTTTAGCATTAGTAGCCTACTCATATTAACCATTATCTAAGTCATATCCAACACATCTGAGTGTCTGTTTTTTCCAGAGTCACCAAAAATTTAATAATTAATTAGCATTTTCTTCATGAAAACCTGTTTAAAGTGTGAAGTAGAAGTGTTCCCGGTTTGATATTGTCCTGCAGAGCGTCCAGTGACCTCCTCCAGTCCGACTGCAGGGGTTAAAAAGATGACGCCTTCTTTTTGCAGATCCATCCTTTTCTCTCGCCACAGCTCTCTGATGTATATCTGTACTGGACGTAAACGGCACACTGACCGGGGGGGGCAGGGGGGGGGAGTTGGTGTTGGATAGGGCTGATAGATCGGATGAAATCGTGACGACAATAACACAAATAAAAGGGAAATATTACAAAATAAATATTGTGCAGGTGAGATTAAGAAACCCGCTAGGGGCTTATAGAAGGAGACTCATCTAAGGAAGAGAGGAATAATATAGATAAGGAACAAGTGTCCTGAACAAAAAGCAACTGAATTAATAATAAATTAAAATAAATTAAAATAACTTAGAGAAAATTCCAAAAATAACTGTAAAACTAAAGTTAATAAATTAGTGTTAAGTAGTGTTGAAAACGTCAAAAAAACATTGAAAAAGCATCAAAAGTGTTGAAAAAAGTATAAAAACTTAAGAAAATGTTAAAAACATCGATAAAAGTGTTGATTTTCTATTTTGACAGTAAGACGAGACGAGGGTTAAATAAAATGGTAATAATAATAATAAAGTTTGGTTAATCAGACATGTCTTAAGCCTCTTTTTCTGATTCAAAGTGTCTCTCACCTTTCAGTCAGACCACTTCCATCGATCCACTTCCATGTCCCCCCTTCAGCCCTCAGACCGACCCAGGACCCGTAGATGTACCTATTGACATACGTGAGGACATTCTGCCAACAGAGAAACACTCATCGGATACTGAAATAAACAGACTGGAATCTACAGATTCAGTGTGTTCACACCCACTAAAACACATATTTCCCTTTATGAACTGCTCCAGCGAGCGTGCTGTGTGGTGCGTTCAGGGTCTGCTCTGGATCGGTGGAGATCTCCCTCTTTAGAGCACGGTGGACACCTAAGTATCCGGCCAACCTGGGGTATAGATATATGTATATATATATTGTATATGTGAATAGATATGTGTGTAGATGTATGAGTATAGATGTACAGTCCCTGACAAAAGTCTTGTTGCTTGTGTGCAAATTGACCTGAAGTGCCGCTGAAATATATTTCTAATCAAGATTTATTTACAAGAAGTGGCTCATTTTAATCCCAACAGCTTTTGTAATAATGTTTCAGTGCAAAAAGAAATTGTCAAAAAGTATTCTAATATTCACAGCTTGGTAAAGCCCATTGAGTCAAATTTTTGCAAAGACATAAGTGTTGTTGCCTTGTCATATGAGCTTCACCTGGGACTAATAATGGATCAATCAGGTCTCAGGTGTGTATAAAAACAACCCCAGTACACTAGACCTTCACATCAACTGCAACTAGACCTCTGCAAACATGCCTAAGATTCACCCTGAGACTAAAGGTTTTGATTATCAAGAGGCTGAAGACCAGATCCACTGCTGATGTGGCAGACACCTTCAATGTGTCTCAGCGTCAAGTACAGAGGATTAAAAAAACATTTGAAGACACTGGAGACGTTTTTGACAAGCCCAGGTCAGGCAGACCACTGCTCGAGAGGACCGTTTGTTGGCTCGAAAATCCAAGGCCAGCCCATTTTCCACTGCAGCAGAGCTCCACCAGCCCTGGTCCCCTGAAGTCCCTGTGTCAACCTGAACGGTTTGTTGGATTCTGTCTCAAAATGGCCTCCATGGTCGAATCAGGGCCCAGAAGCCAGCACTAAACAAAAGACAAGTGAAAAACCGTGTGGCATTTGCCAAGGCCCACAGCTTGCTAAAAGGATGGATGCTGGAGAAGTGGAAGAAAGTGGATTTTTCAGATGAATCTTCTGTTGAATTACACAACAGTTGCCGCAAATATTGCAGGAGACCTACTGGAGCCCGCATGGATCCAAGATTCACCCAGAAAACAGTGAAGTTTGGTGGCGGAAAAATCCTGGTCTGGGGTTACATCCAGTATGGGGGTGTGCGAGAGATCTGCAGGGTGGAAGGCAACATCAATAGTCTCAAATACCAAGAAATCTTAGCTACATCTTATATTCCCAACAATAAAAGAGGCCCAATTCTGCAGCAGGATGGTGATCCATCGCATACTTCCATCTCCACTTCAAAGTTCCTCAAGGCGAAGAAGATCAAGATGGTCCAGGATTGGCCGGCCCAGTCACCAGACATGAACATCATGGAGCATATGTGGGGTAGGATGGAAGAGGAAGCATGGAAGACCAAACCAAAGAATATTGATGAACTCTGGGAGGCAGCAGGACTGCTTTCCTATCTAGTCCTGATGACTTCATCAATACATTGAATGAATCCTTGCCAAACCACATGGGTCCAGTCCTTCAAGCTCATGGAAGTCATACAAGATATTACATTTGGATCTCACAGTACCGCTATTTAATTTGCTGACATATTTTAGTAATTGTAGTAAATTTGTTCAATTTCTGTATAGGCGACAAAACTTTTGTCTTGGCAAAATTTGACCTTTCTGTCTTGTTTAAATAATAAACCTTTTTTTAGTGAAACTAATTTATTTCAGTGCATTGAACATCATTTGGGAGGGTTTTAGATATGAGGTTTTTCATATGAGCTATTTCTTACACCAATTGATTAATTACAAGTCAGGTTAATAGCAGGTGTTTCTACAAAATAGATAAGAGACAAGACTTTTGTCAGGGACTGTATGTGTATAGATATATGTGTATAGATGTATGTGTATAGATGCATGTGTATAGATGTATGTGTGTAGATTTAACCCAGTACGCAGATTTTCTTCCAGACTGTGGAACCATTGGTGAACATGTCTCTATATATTAGTCCCTGAACATTGTGGCAGGCTCTGTATTTTGTATTTTTGTGTGTTTTTATTGGGATATGGATCCCCCAGTTTTCTCATTACCTGGTCATCTTCATCGTGTACAACAACCAAATCTGAACCCTGTCCTCTGCAGTCTTCTCGAGCGTCCTCCCAGGTTTTCCCGTCAGACGGATGAATCAGATAGCAGCTGGACCCGAAGAGTTCCCAGCCCTGAGGACACGCTCTACACCGTCTCTCTGGACCCACAGAGACCAACCAATACACATCACTGCACTGGGATGTTATTATAATTAGCAGTAGAATGGGTTATTATTACTATGGGATCATCTGAACGTACCTTGGTTTTCTCTGTGGCAGTAGAAATCAAGAGTCCACTTAGCTTGACTGACGTTGAGTTTGTTCCAGGTTGTCTCCATGTTTTTGGTTTGTCCTATCACGTTGTCCCTCCATGTCTCCAGCTCCTGGTTGACTGCGGTCAGGTTTGTGATCTGGTTTTCTAAGACGCTGATTTTGTCGTTGAGGATGCGATTGGTAACTGCAAAAAAAATAAAAATCATAGTGGTAATTAATTTAGTAAATTATGCCACTTTAGGGTTTAACATTATAATAATCATTACAGAATGGATTCACATTTTTTAAAATATATCTTAAAACTGTTGTCAGGTGTTCATATGAACATTAAAACAGTTTTCTTTCTTCTTCCTCCTTCTCTCCATCTGTATCCAACCTCATTCCATTAATGTATGTTACTAACTCAACTTCTTCCCTTTCCCCGAGTCTTGTGCTCTCTCGCCCCCGTAGTCTTGTGCTCTCTCGCCCCCCTTTTTTGCCCTTTTTAAAGATGGGGACAGAGTCCACAGTCCTACTTCAGTCGTCTAAATTTGTCAAAATACTTTGTGTTGTTATCACTCTGCTTCAGAAATCCTGTCTGGGAAAACAAAGAGGGAACTTGGTACTATAAAGGTTGTAACTTTAGACGTTACACACTTGATTTCTCTAACTCAGACTGCTGAAGCCTCATTAGCTTCAGATGTCCTTCAAAGGTCCCATGGCATGAAAATGTTACTTTATGAGGCTTTTTAACATTAATATGAGTTCCCCCAGCATGTCTATGGCCCCCCAGTGGCTAGAAATGGTGAGAGGTGTAAACCGAGCCCTGGGTATCCTGCTCTGCCATTGAGAAAAGGAAAGCTCAGATGGTCCCATCTGGAAACCTCTCCTTATGAGGTCATAAGGAGCAAGGTTACCTCCCCTTTCTCTGCTTTGTCCGCCTTGAGAATTTGGCCCACCCATGAGAGAGAGACATCATGGCTTTCAAACAGCCTCCACCTAACCCCCCCTTCAAATACAGTATTAGGGACCACTAAGGTCTATATAAAAGAGACTTCAGATACAGTATTAGGGACCACTAAGGTCTATATAAAAGAGACTTCAGATACAGTATTAGGGACCACTAAGGTCTATATAAAGAGACTTCAGATACAGTATTAGGGGACCACTAAGGTCTATATAAAAGAGACTTCAGATACAGTATTAGGGGACCACTAAGGTCTATATAAAAGAGACTTCAGATACAGTATTAGGGGACCACTAAGGTCTATATAAAAGAGACTTCAGATACAGTATTAGGGACCACTAAGGTCTATATAAAAGAGACTTCAGATACAGTATTAGGGGACCACTAAGTTCTATATAAAAGAGACTTCAGATACAGTATTAGGGACCACTAAGGTCTATATAAAAGAGACTTCAGATACAGTATTAGGGACCACTAAGGTCTATATAAAAGAGACTTCAGATACAGTATTAGGGGACCACTAAGGTCTATATAAAAGAGTTGCAGTTGGTGGAAATTTGGGTTAATACAGTGGTACTCACAGTAGATACAGAGGCCCATGATGACCAAGAGTATCAGCCAACACACTGCTATGGGTAGAAAAGACTGAGAGAAGCAGCGAGACCTCTGGTCTGAGAGAGAAATAAGAAGTCAGTTGAGTTAATAATGATGCTGATTAAACAGTCAAGGGTGCTTTGAATGCATCAAGTCCAACAGTACTGAAAAAGCAGAGCTCTGAAAACATCCACATGTTTTTGACACCATGCTTGATGAAATAATCTCAAGATTGACAATATTAAATGTGAGAAACGTACTTAGACGAGCTGCCACTTTTTTATCCCCAGTCCTGGATGATATGTTAACATAGTCTGCTTCTTCTTCCTCCATTTCCTCTGAAAGATTAACATCAAACACAAATGTAGACAACATCCTGCCACATAGACATATAGTAGATTTACATACAGACACATAAACATCAGAGTATTTTAATTACCGATATTGTCATGCAGAGGTCTGTTCATCCTGAACAGATGTGTTAAGTCCTGCTTCAGTCCTGTATGAGAGCTGTTAGGAGGGCGTCTGCCGTCTTTACTCACCTCTACGCTGAGGATGTGACTCTGTTCCAATTCAGCAGGTAAGAATGACTGTTTTTAGAAGGGGAAGTAAAGTGTGTGTGCTCATAGAAACGTCTGTTATTTTGTTCTGCTTTCAAGTTGTGACAGAGGAGTTCTTCGTTTGGCAATTAACGTCTCAAGTCTCCTTTAATGGTTTTAACCCCCACTTTGTGTCTACAGCATCTTCATCGATTGCATCCAATTTCATTTTTGGAATGATAAACAGAAACTGGCACGTGGTCATAACATCTACATTATAACTTATTCCCTGTTACATAGTGTTCTTATTCTGATTCAGTCAGTTTATAGGTTATTATAGTAGTTTATATTTTATAGTCATAGTTAATATTTTGTCATGATCTACTGCATTGTTCACTTTTTCACTTTTGCATCATCATTACACACAGTCGACCAGAGTATCTCACCTTATCGTGGTCATTGCATTTCTGTGAGTGATTTAATTTTTACTTATATATGTGTGTATATGTGTGATATGTGTGTGTATGTGTGTATATGTGTGATATATGTGTGTATATGGGTGATATGTGTGTGATATATGTGTATATATGTGTGATATATGTGTATATAAGTGTGTATTTGTGTGTGTATTTGTGGTATGTGTGCATGTGTTTGATATATGTGTGTATATGTGATATATGTGTGATATATGTGTGTATATGTGTGTATATGTGATACATGTGTGTATATGTGTGATATATGTGTGTATATGGGTGATATGTGTGTATATGTGTGATATATGTGTGTATATATATGTTTGTTGTGTTATGGTTGTATTACTACTGGATGCCTAAAATTTCCTTTGAGATGAATAAAGTATATTTCTATCTATCTATCTATCTATCTATCTATCGTCTGTCTGTCTGTCTGTCTGTCTGTCTGTCTGTCTGTCTATCTATCTATCTATCTATCTATATCTCTATCTATCTATCTATCTATCTATCTATCTATCTATCTATCTGTCTGTCTGTCTGTCTATCTATCTATCTATCTATCTATCTATATCTCTATCTATCTATATCTCTATATCTCTATCTATCTATCTATCTATCTATCTATCTATCTATCTATCTATCTATCTATCTGTCTGTCTGTCTGTCTGTCTGTCTGTCTGTCTGTCTGTCTATCTATCTATCTATCTATCTATCTATCTATCTATCTATCTATCTTACAGTGGGTGTAATGTTGCAATGCAGGATGCATACGATTTGGACATGCCATTTCAAAACATTGCATCTTGATTTTTGGACCCTATTGCTCATTTACAGTTTGATGTGCAAGGGATTGTGGGTCGGATTAACCAGAAAATCGGTCCAGATGCAGTCAGACATCCCAGTACTTTTGTCATGCATTTGACAGACTATGTATTGGGGACATGCTTTTTCTGGCATGCTAGACAGAACGGCTACCATGGAAAACCAGTTTGAATTTACTACTCCGGCATCGAGTAATGCTGCTCATTAACTATGACCTTGTAGCCGAGCTGCACCAATCACGTCGGTGTATCTGATGTAGGCGGGACCAGAGGCAAGCTGCACCAATCACGTCGGTGTATCTGATATAGGCGGGACCAGAGGAGAGCTGAACAGATCGACCAGTTAGCTCCGCTGCTAGCTAAGCGTACGGGGTTCTGGATACGTCATCCCGTGGGTTGTTGTGATTGGTCGTAGTGTTATCCAATTGCATGAGGTGAGATTTTCAAATGCACGCTTGGTGCCGCCCCTCGAGATGGCCGACTTTCATTACTCGATGCCAGACCCTTAATCTTTCAGATTTGGGTCTGGATTGGTTAGAAATATTGTGCACACAAAACAGCTGGCAGCGCTTTTAGTTAAGGAAAAGTATGAAAGTATAGAATAGTTGTCATGGAGAGGAGGTTAAAGAAGAACAGAGGCCAACAAGGGGGGAGATGATGGGAAGGAGGGAAAGGGGAGGAGATGAGGGTGAGTGTTTGGAGGAGGAAGAGGAGGGAGAGAAGAGTGATGAAGGATTAACGGTCAGTTTCACAGTGTTGGCGAAGTTAAAGCCTGTCACTTTGTTTCCTGCCACCCTGTAGTGTGTGTGTGTGTGTGTGTGTGGTGTGTGTGTGTGTGTGTGTGTGTGTGTGTGTGTGTGTGTGTGTGTGTGTGTGTGTGCGTGTGTGTGTGCGTGCGCTCTGTGAAGACGGACACTACTAAAAGATTGTTTGAAGGTTCAGATCAGTTTTAGGGCATAGGTTAGGGTAAGGGGGTTTAGTTTGGGTTTGGGGGGCGCACGTCAGTCAAAGATCTCCATTCCTACACATTCCACACTTTCTTATTTTAACGTCACATTGAAATTGCACGCACAATGGCATGCTTGTAAGAGTGTTGTGTGTGTGTGTGTGTGTGTGTTCTTATTAAACTATATTCATGGGGTCTAAAAACTTGAATACAGTATACTTTTGGGTTCCAGACAGTTTGTGGGGCAAAAAATGCTGGAACCCACAACTTTAAAGGGCTGTTTGAGGGTAAGACTTGGTTTTAAGGTTAGGGTTAGAATCAGGTTATGTTAGGGTAAAAGCAAGAGTTAATGTTAGACATTTAGTTGTGATAGTTAAGGTTAAGGTAAGGATTAAGTTTAGTCATTTAGTGTCATGGTTAAGGTTACGGTAAGGGGGCTAGGGAATGCATTATGTCAATATAGGTCCCCACAAAGATAGTGAAACACTGTGTGTGTGGTGTTGAGTCTCTTTTTGTAAGGACTTCTCCCAGTTTCTGTAAAAATTGTACTGAGGACAGTTACTTCTTGAAAGACGGTTGAAGGGTCACATTGGTTTTAGAGTACAGGTTAGGGTTAGACAACAAGAAGTACTTTTCTTCAATGAAAGTGAAAAGACTCCACTATACTTCACACAGGTAAACAGTGGCTCTACAGTACTGTCACCGCTATTCCGCGGCTGCAATAATGGTGCACAGACTCCAAGAGTCCAGATGCGGAAGACCCGGAAATGCCGACCAATCAGAGCAGACTTTTTCAGGAGGGGGGGGGGTCTTAAAGAGACAAGCGCTAAATGGATGACACGTTACAATAGGCGGTTTGTGGGAGGTACTGATGAAACGGTGCTCATGGTTGATTGTTCAGGAGTTTATCGTGAAGGTTGAGGTTTATTGGACGTGACACGCTACATTTTCATTACAGAGGATAATTAACACGGGGGGGGGGGGGGGGGGGACGGACATGTTGAGACTCGAGAAAATGCTGAAGATGCCATTTCTGTTCTGTTGTTGATATTTCAGTAAAATGTCGGCTGTTTACCTGTCGAGAGATCCCCGAGTCCCAGAAGGGTCCTAAAAGTTAAACTTAGGACCCCCATCAGGACTTCAGCAGACACCCTCTCCCTCAGTTCTCATCAGTGCCACGTTGTTGCAGATTTTACTGGTTTGGCGTTGGGGTTTGCTGGAGTTTTGAAGAGAGACAGCAAAGGGAACTCCACCCACATCTGGACGTGAGTGTTGGTGTTTTAGGACCTGCAGTCAGTCTCAGAAGCTGTCAGCTGATGTACACCATCACACAGCATGGAGGGTCCCAGACGATCCCACCGGGGTCAACACAGTCCTCTAAAGCAGTGAAATCGGGGTATGGTACCCCTAGGGGGACTTTGGAGGACTGCAGGGGGGTACATAGGCTGTGTAACTTATACGTCTTTTTCCCAAGTTTTGTTGACTCTTTTGATGTTTAACCTTTTTTTTTTCTTTGGTCTTTTATTCTTTGAAGTATTTGTGTCTTTTAACAAAGTTTCCTTTCTGCTTTTTTCAAAGTTGTCACTTTTTTTAAGTTGTCGCTTTTTGGGAGTTTTGGTCACTTTAGTCGCCCTAGTGTTGTCTTCCTTCTTTTAACGTCTTTTTTTCTTGGAAGTATGGTGTCTTTTACAAAGTTTCCTTTCTGCTTTTTTCAAAGTTGTTGTCACTTTTTGAAGTTTGTCACTTTTTGGAGTTTTTGGTCGCTTGTGTCGCCCTAATGTTGCCTTCCTTTGTTCTGCTGTGTTTTTTTTCAAAGTTTTTATACTATTTTTTTGAACAATTCTTGCTTTCTTCTTCTTTCAACCGTCTTTAAACTTCTACTGTTTTTTCCCAAGTTTCTGTGACTCTTTTGATGTTTGTCACTTCCTTTTGAAGATCTTGACTTTTTTTTTTTCTTATGTCTTTTATTCTTCAAAGTATTTGTGTCTTTTAACAAAGTTTCTTTTTCTGCTTTTTTCAAAGCTGTTTTGGACTTTTTTGTCACTTTTGTCGTCCAAGTGTTTCCTTCTTCTCTCTACTGACTGTGTTTTTTCAAAGTTTATTACTTTTTTGACCTACTGTCTTACTTCCTTCTTTCTTCCTTACTTTTTTCTACTGTCTTTTTTTCTTAGACGTTTTTGTGTCTTTTTACAAAGTTTCTTTTAGGCTTTTTTCAAAGTTTTTGTGTCTTTTTGGAATTTCTGTGTCACTTTAGTCGCCCTAGCGTTGCCTTCCTTCTTTTTACCGTCTTTTTTTCTTTGAAGTATTTGTGTATTTTTTCAAAGCTTCATTTGCTTTTTTCACCTTTGTGTCTTTTTTCAAGGTTTTTCTTGTTATTTTTGACATATTCTTGTCTTTCTTCCTTCCTTTTTTTCGACTGTCTTTTGTCTTTGAAGTATTTGGGTCTTTTTACAAAGTTTCTTTAGGCTTTTTTCAAAGCTGTTGTCACTTTTTTTAAGTTGCTTTTTTAAGTTTTTTGTCACTTTAATTGTCCTAGTGTTGCCTTCCTTCTTTTTACTCTTTTTTTCAAAGTTTTTATTACTATTTTCGACATGTTCTTGTCTTTCTTCATTCATTTCACCGCTTTTTTTGTGTGACTCTTTTAAAGTTTGTCATTCTTTTGAAGGTTTGTCGTTTGTTTTGACCTATTTTTGCCTTTCTTCCTTCTTTCTACTTTTTTCTTTGAAGTATTTGTGTCTTTTTACAAAGTTTTATTACTATTTTTTACCTATTCTTGTCTTTCGTCCTCACCTTTTCTAAAGTATTTTTTCTTTGAAGTTTTTGTGTCTTTTAACAAAGTTTCCTTTCTGCTTTTTCAAAGTTGTTGTCACTTTTTTTTAAGTTTGTCGCTTTTTGGAGTTTTGTGTCACTTAGTCGCCCTAGTGTGTCTTCCTTCTTTTAACGTCTTTTTTCTTTGAAGTATTTTGTGTCTTTTACAAAGTTTCTTTTCTGCTTTTTTCAAAGTTGTTGTCACTTTTTTGAAGTTTGTCACTTTTGGAGTTTTTGGTCGCTTGTGTCGCCATAATGTTGCCTTCCTTTGTTCTTGCTGTGTTTTTTTCAAAGTTTTTTATTACTATTTTTTGACCAATTCTTGCTTTACTTCCTTCTTTCAACCGTCTTTAAACTTCTACTGTCTTTTTCCAAGTTTCTGTGACATTTTGATGTTTGGCACCTTCCTTTTGAAGATCTGACTTTTTTTTTTCTCATGTCTTTTTTTCTTTGAAGTATTTTGTCTTTTTACAAAGTTTCTTTTCTGCTTTTTTCAAAGCTGTTTTTGGGATTTTTTGTCACTTTTGTCGTCCAAGTGTTTCCTTCCTTCTCTCTTACTGGTGTTTTTTTTCAAAGTTTTTATTACTTTTTTGACCTATTCTTGTCTTACTTCCTTTCTTCTTACTTACTTTTTCTACTGTCTTTTTTTCTTAGACGTTTTGTGTCTTTTTACAAAGTTTTTTTAGGCTTTTTTTCAAAGTTTTTGTGTCTTTTGGAATTTCTGTGTCCTTTAGTCGCCCTAGCGTTGCCTTCCTTCTTTTAACGTCTTTTTTCTTTGAAGTATTTGTGTATTTTTTCAAAGCTTCATTTGCTTTTTTCACCTTGTGTCTTTTTCAAGGTTTCTTGTTATTTTTGACATATTCTTGTCTTTCTTCCTTCCTTTTTTCGACTGTCTTTTGTCTTTGAAGTATTGGGTCTTTTTACAAAGTTTCTTTAGGCTTTTTCAAAGCTGTGTCACTTTTTGAAGTTTGCTTTTTTAAGTTTTTTGTCACTTAATTGTCCTAGTGTTGCCTTCCTTCTTTTTACTCTTTTTTTCAAAGTTTTTATTACTATTTTCGACATGTCTGTCTTTCTTCATTCATTTCACCGCCTTTTTTGTGTGACTCTTTTTTAAAGTTTTGTCACTTCTTTTTGAAGGTTTGTCGTTGTTTGACTATTTTTGCCTTTCTTCCTTCTTTCTACTTTTTTCTTTGAAGTATTTGTGTCTTTTTACAAAGTTTCTCTTCTGCTTTTTTTCAAAGTTGTTTGTCGTTTTTTGTAAATTTTTGTCACTTTTGTTGCCCTAGTGTTTCCTTCCTTCTTTTTTTTAAAGTTTTTATTACTATTTTTTACCTATTCTTGTCTTTCGTCCTCACTTTTTCTAAAGTCTTTTATTCTTTGAAGTATTTGTGTCTTTTAACAAAGTTTCCTTTCTGCTTTTTTCAAAGTTGTTGTCACTTTTTTTTAAGTTTGTCGCTTTTTGGAGTTTTGTGTCACTTTAGTCGCCCTAGTGTTGTCTTCCTTCTTTTTAATGTCTTTTTTTCTTTGAAGTTTTTGTGTCTTTTAACAAAGTTTCCTTTCTGCTTTTTTCAAAGTTGTTGTCACTTTTTTTGAAGTTTGTCACTTTTTGGAGTTTTTGGTCGCTTGTGTCGCCCTAATGTTGCCTTCCTTTGTTCTGCTGTGTTTTTTTTCAAAGTTTTTATTACTATTTTTTTGACCAATTCTTGCTTTACTTCCTTCTTTCAACCGTCTTTAAACTTCTACTGTCTTTTTCCCAAGTTTCTGTGACTCTTTTTGATGTTTGTCACCTTCCTTTTGAAGATCTTGACCTTTTTTTTTTTCTCATGTCTTTTTTTCTTTGAAGTATTTGTGTCTTTTAACAAAGTTTCTTTTCTGCTTTTTTCAAAGCTGTTTTTGGACTTTTTTGTCACTTTTGTCGTCCAAGTGTTTCCTTCCTTCTCTCTACTGTGTTTTTTTTCAAAGTTTTTATTACTTTTTTGACCTATTCTTGTCTTACTTCCTTCTTTCTTCCTTACTTTTTTCTACTGTCTTTTTTTCTTAGACGTTTTTGTGTCTTTTTACAAAGTTTCTTTTAGGCTTTTTTCAAAGTTTTCGTGTCTTTTTGGAATTTCTTTGTCACTTTAGTCGCCCTAGCGTTGCCTTCCTTCTTTTTACCGTCTTTTTTTCTTTGAAGTATTTGTGTATTTTTTCAAAGCTTCATTTGCTTTTTTCACCTTTGTGTCTTTTTTCAAGGTTTTTCTTGTTATTTTTGACATATTCTTGTCTTTCTTCCTTCCTTTTTTTCGACTGTCTTTTGTCTTTGAAGTATTTGGGTCTTTTTACAAAGTCTCTTTAGGCTTTTTTCAAAGCTGTTGTCACTTTTTTTAAGTTGCTTTTTTAAGTTTTTTGTCACTTTAATTGTCCTAGTGTTGCCTTCCTTCTTTTTACTCTTTTTTTCAAAGTTTTTATTACTATTTTCGACATGTTCTTGTCTTTCTTCATTCATTTCACCGCCTTTTTTGTGTGACTCTTTTTAAAGTTTGTCACTTCTTTTTGAAGGTTTTGTCGTTTGTTTTGACCTATTTTTGCCTTTCTTCCTTCTTTCTACTTTTTTCTTTGAAGTATTTGTGTCTTTTTACAAAGTTTCTCTTCTGCTTTTTTTCAAAGTTGTTTGTCGTTTTTTGTAAATTTTTGTCACTTTTGTTGCCCTAGTGTTTCCTTCCTTCTTTTTTTTTAAAGTTTTTATTACTATTTTTTACCTATTCTTGTCTTTCGTCCTCACTTTTCTAAAGTCTTTTTTCTTGAAGTTTTGGTCTTTTAACAAGGTTCTTTCTGCTTTTTCAAAGTTGTTGTCACTTTTTTTTAAGTTTGTCGCTTTTTGGAGTTTTGTGTCACTTAGTCGCCTAGTGTTGTCTTCCTTCTTTTAACGTCTTTTTTTCTTGAAGTATTTGGTCTTTTTACAAAGTTTCTCTTTCTGCTTTTTTAAAGTTGTTGTCACTTTTTTTGAAGTTTGTCACTTTTTGGAGTTTTGGTCGCTTGTGTCGCCCTAATGGTGCCTTCCTTGTTCTGCTGTGTTTTTTTCAAAGTTTATTACTATTTTTTTGACAATTCTTGCTTTACTTCCTTCTTTCAACCGTCTTTAAACTTCTACTGTCTTTTTCCCAAGTTTCTGTGACTCTTTTGATGTTTGTCACCTTCCTTTTGAAGATCTTGACCTTTTTTTTTTTATATGTCTTTTTTTTCTTTGAAGTATTTTTGTCTTTTTACAAAGTTTCTTTTCTGCTTTTTTCAAAGCGTTTTTGGACTTTTTTGTCACTTTTGTCGTCCAAGTGTTTCCTTCCTTCTCTCTACTGTGTTTTTTTTCAAAGTTTTTATTACTTTTTGACCTAGTCTGGTCTTACTTCCTTCTTTCTTCCTTACTTTTTTCGACTGTCTTTTTTTCTTAGACGTTTTTGTGTCTTTTACAAAGTTTCTTTTAGGCTTTTTTCAAAGTTTTGTGTCTTTTTGGAATTCTTGTTCACTTAGTCGCCCTAGCGTTGCCTTCCTTCTTTTTACCGTCTTTTTTTCTTTGAAGTATTGTGTATTTTTTCAAAGCTTCATTTGCTTTTTTAACTTTGTGTCTTTTTTCAAGGGTTTTCTTGTTATTTTTGACATATTCTTGTCTTTCTTCCTTCCTTTTTTTCGACTGTCTTTTGTCTTTGAAGTATTTGGGTCTTTTTACAAAGTTTCTTTAGGCTTTTTCAAAGCTGTTGTCACTTTTTTGAAGTTGCTTTTTTAAGTTTTTGTCACTTTAATTGTCCTAGTGTTGCCTTCCTTTTTCTCTTTTTTCAAAGTTTTTATTGCTATTTTCGAAAGGTTCTTGTCTTTCTCTCATTATTACACCGCCTTTTTTGTGTGACTCTTTTTAAAGTTTGTCACTTCTTTTGAAGGTTTTGTCGTTGTTTTGACCTATTTTTGCCTTTCTTCCTTCTTTCTACTTTTTTCTTTGAAGTATTTGTGTCTTTTTACAAAGTTTCTCTTCTGCTTTTTTTCAAAGTGTTGTTTGTCGTTTTTTTGAAATTTTTGTCACTTTTGTTGCCTAGTGTTTCCTTCTTTTTTTTTTAAAGTTTTTATTAAGTTTTTTACCTATTCTTGTCTTTCGTCCTCACTTTTCTAAAGTCTTTTATTCTTTGAAGTATTGTGTCTTTTAACAAAGTTTCCTTTCTGCTTTTTTCAAAGTTGTTGTCACTTTTTTTTAAGTTTGTCGCTTTTTGGAGTTTTGTGTCACTTTAGTCGCCCCTAGTGTTGTCTTCCTTCTTTTAAGTCTTTTTTCTTTGAAGTTTTTGTGTCTTTTAACAAAGTTTCCTTCTGCTTTTTTCAAAGTTGTTGTCACTTTTTTGAAGTTTGTCACTTTTGGAGTTTTTGGTCGCTTGTGTCGCCCCTAATGTTGCCTTCCTTTGTTCTGCGGTTTTTTTTCAAAGTTTTATTACTATTTTTTTGACCAATTTTGCTTTATCCTTCTTTCAACCGTCTTTAAACTTCTACTGTCTTTTCCAAGTTTCTGTGACTCTTTTTGATGTTTGTCACCTTCCTTTGAAGATTTGACTTTTTTTTTTCTCATGTCTTTTTTCTTTGAAGTATTTGTGTCTTTAACAAAGTTTCTTTCTGCTTTTTTCAAAGCTGTTTTGGACTTTTTGTCACTTTTGTCGTCCAAGTGTTTCCTTCCTTCTCTCTACTGTGTTTTTTTCAAAGTTTTTATTACTTTTTTGACATATCTTGTCTTACTTCCTTCTTTCTTCCTTACTTTTTTCTACTGTCTTTTTTTCTTAGACGTTTTTGTGTCTTTTTACAAAGTTTTTTTAGGCTTTTTTCAAAGTTTTCGTGTATTTTGGAATTTCTTTGTCACTTTAGTCGCCCTAGCGTTGCCTTCCTTCTTTTACCGTCTTTTTTTCTTTGAAGTATTGTGTTATTTTTTCAAAGCTTCATTTGCTTTTTCACCTTTGTGTCTTTTTTCAAGGTTTTTCTTGTTATTTTGACATATTCTTGTCTTTCTTCCTTCCTTTTTTTCGACTGTCTTTTGTCTTGAGTATTTGGGTCTTTTACAAAGTTTCTCTTCTGCTTTTTTTCAAAGTTGTTTGTCGGTTTGTAAATTTTTGTCACTTTTGTTGCCCTAGTGTTTCCTTCCTTCTTTTTTTTTAAAGTTTTTATTACTATTTTTACCTATTCTTGTCTTTCGTCCTCACTTTTCTAAAGTCTTTTTTTTTCTTTGAAGTTTGCTGTCTTTTAAAAAAGTCCTTTCTGCTTTTTTCAAAGTTGTTGTCACTTTTTTTAAGTTTGTCGCTTTTTGGAGTTTTTGTGTCACTTTAGTCGCACTAGTGGTCTTCCTTCTTTTTAACGTCGTCTTTTTTTTCTTGGAAGTATTTGTGTCTTTTTACAAAGTTTCCTTTCTGCTTTTTCAAAGTTGTTGTCACTTTTTTTGAAGTTTGTCACTTTTGGAGTTTTTGGTCGCCTTGTGTCGCCCTAATGTTGCCTTCCTTTGTTTGCTGTTTTTTTCAAAGTTTTATTACTATTTTTTTGACCAATTCTTGCTTTACTTCCTTCTTCAACCGTCTTTAAACTTATACTGTCTTTTTCCCAAGTTTCTGTGACTCTTTTGATGTTGTTTGTCACTTCCTTTTGAAGATCTTGACCTTTTTTCTTTCTCATGTCTTTTTTTCTTTGAAGTATTTTTGTCTTTTAACAAAGTTTCTTTTCTGCTTTTTTCAAAGCTGTTTTTGGACTTTTTTGTCACTT